>NW_027437193.1:34898496-34968496 GCF_033239565.1 Halichoeres trimaculatus
CTGTCCCAGCCCCAGTGTGAGCTTCAAACAGCACCAATGCTCCCAGTTCAACTCCAAAGCTTTTGGAAGACGATACTTCCAGTGGATACCTCTCTACCCAGGTATCCTGTCAGCCAGCCAGACACCTGTCTGTGTGTGTGTTCGGTCAGGTCTGGACATCAACTTTCAGAAATAGCCCGTTTTCAGTTAAAGCAGTGAAAAGTGGCAGAGTCATTCTCTGCACAGAGAGAATTAGTGATACCATGTAAAGAAGGGTGAAGCACGGAGCTCCTCGTGTGCAGCCCTAAATGATAACCACATGTCACTAATTCAGTAAAGACTTCAGCCCACAGGAATCCTATACTGATGTCAACGTAGAAAATATGGTTCTTAAACGTGTCATTTCCTGTGCAGCTGATTACATCAGTATCTCCAATAAGCCATGTGACCTGCAGTGCACAACCATCGGCGGTGAGCGGCAGCTGCTGGTCCCCGCCCACGATGGGACCTTCTGCAGAGACACCAAACACCATGGGGTGTGTATAGAGGGACTATGTCAGGTAAACCAATGAGGAGTGTATTTATTGTTGAGTTTTGCGGTTTGTTTCATCGTGTTAAAACATGGTCAGATGCTGGTCTGGCCTAACTCATGAATGTGTTGTATTTCTGTTGCTCTGCAGCCTGTGGGCTGTGATGGACAGCTGTACAGCAGTAAGATGGTGGACAGATGTGGGGTGTGCGGAGGGAACGGGACTTTATGCCAACGTGTGTCTGGATCATACAGGAAGGCACTCACACAGTTAGGTAACACACACACACACACACACACACACACACACACACACATGTACACAGATGTCATGTCATTGAAATCATTCGATTTTTCTCTTCTTGATTTAGCTTTAAAGTCATTTCAGCATTCTTCAACCAAAAACATTTATTTTTCATCTAAATCTAATCCACATCCAACGTCTATAATTTTGAGCCCCGCAGACCCTTCGCTGGTCAAATCTGTCAACAGTGTCACACAACTTAAATGCTGGAATAGAACCACAGGTGTGGTGAGCCTCTAGTCTCTCAGACCACTTAAAGCGCTTTACACTGCTAGTCTTCACTCACCCATACATACCACATTCACACAATGATGGTGGATTTTCCTACTGGAAAGCATCCGTTTTATCCAAACCATTCACATCTATCCACACGCCACTGACCAACAGTGGGAGTAATACGGGGTTCAGTGTCTTGCTCAAGGACACTTCGGCATGTGACTGCAGGAAAGCTGGAATCGAACCCCCAACCTTCCGATCGAGAGGCAACTACTCTACCACTGAGCTGGACCACAGCTGGAAAACTGGTCACTGCATTAACAGACATGTCTCTTTAGTGGAGGTCACTGCATTAATAAAAACCGACATGTCTCTTTAGTGGAGGTCACTGCATTAATAAAAATAGACACGTCTCTTTAGTGGAGGTCACTGCATTAATAAAAACAGAAATGTCTCTTTAGTGGAGATTACTGCATTAATAAAAACAGACATGGCTGCGGTAGCAGCGGGCTTGCTCATGAGGCCCTCTGAACTAACATTACAGCCTGGAGACTTTGTTTGAGCTTGAGCCTTAGAACATGATTCCATGTACATAGGTTAAGTCTTGGATACAAGCTTCAAAGACCTCAGAATCAGAGATCCTAGATTGGATCCACTGGTTGCTAGTTTAACTCATAACCTTGGACTTTTAGTTGCATGTTTTCCAGACTTTTTTTTTTTACTTTCTCTTTCCTGCATTTACTTTCTCTCAATCTTTTCCCGTTAATAAAGTCCAGAAAATCTGAAAAAGACAAAGATAAAAACTCCTTCACTGATGTGGTTACATCCTACATAGTTTGTTGATGATTTGTGAGTTATTTCGAATTCTGTGGAGGCATGATTTGTGAGTTATTTCCAATTCTGTGGAGGCTTACAGTAATTATAAACCATGGTTCAGTAGGGACCTCAAAGCATTGTGGAGGGGGAAGGATGCAGCTTTTGAATATGGTCACAAAGACCTCTATAAGGTCACAAAGCTGTGGTGGGGTTTTAAACCTATGACAGGGTGTCCGCAGAGTCTTAAAAAGTATTAAAAGTTGATCAATCAGTTTTGGGAAAATTAAGGCCCTTAAAAAGTATAAAAAAAGTCTTAACACTAATGTTATGAGGTATTAAATTTTATTGGTGTTCAAGCTTTGACTCCAAAGACAGACAGTTCCAAATATCTGCCACGGAAAAAGTCTATTTGGTTGGAAAATGTTTTCAGGGTCTGAACCTTCAAAAATAACCTCACCTGGTGATTGGACGATCATTCTGCTCGTCACACTCATCACAGACCAGCGTGAGGATCGAGAAAAAGCTTTAGCATCTCAAAATATTTCACTCTAGATCACAAGAGTTTCTCAAGCCTCCCGAGAAAATTTCTCAGACTTTTGATGACCTGAGATCTTCGATTCCTACGATTTAGAGAAAGCTTCCCCTGATCTCAGTTGTTTAGGAAAAAAAAATTCTTTTGTTCAAGTCACCTTTTTACTGGATACAACGAGTTGAGATAAGGTATTTACCAATGTAGCGCTGTTGTTTGAGACGTGACAACAAGCAAAGTTGTAATTTTGTGAGGCACCAGCTATATGTAGTGCTAGCAGCCCAACATATTCATAGGCTTATGTGACAACAAACTCTGTTTGTAGAGTAGCTTAGTAGCCGTCAGTATGTAGCGCTGATAGAAAGCAAATCACACCATCTTAAGCACATGTCCTAAATTTGGCAACGATGAAATAAAATTCTTGTTTTTTTTTTCTGCAAGTTGGCCTTGAATAACCACTGTTACTTTTTGTGAGAATGTTAATGTCAATTAACCTGCCTTAAGTTTCATTTATTCTTTCCAGCTTTATTCCTTCTCAGATTACCTAATTTATGTTAAAATGCAAACTACAACTGTCAAAGATCGGTAGCTAACAACAGCTTATTGTCACGATAAGGTCTTAAGACTTTTTGAAAGGTTTTTAAAAAAGTCTTAAAAAGGTATTGAATTTAACCTCAGAATATCAGCATATACCCTGTATGACCAACAACAAAGCAAAGAATGTTTGTCTGCAGGGTGATCCTAATCTGCCTGATGAACTGAATTTGGGGACACAAGGTGAGGATCAAAGCAGCAGAAAGGCAGCTGGTCCTTGGAAAGTACTAATTCTTGAACCTTGAATAAAATCAGCAAGAAAGGAAAAATCTTTATCAGAGCCAAACAAAAAACCTGCACAAGTGCAAAAGCAGATATAGCTATTCTTAACTTTCACCTGGGGCATGATGGGAAATAATCTCAAGAGGGATTTTATTCAATTTACATCTTTAAATCTCTAAAATACAACCCTGCAGAAACCAAGTATGTACATCAGTCCATCTAGAATGTCTTTTGGGTGTCAGACTTCATGTGTTTTGCAGACACGACTGAAACTGAACCGTGACACTTCTGTTTTACATCAGCCTGACTTCACAACACCGCTTAGAGATTTAATGAGATGATTCTTTGACAAAATACCGAGCCAAGAGGACTGACTGCAGAATGCTGCTTTCTTTGAGGCTCTTACTTTGGGTTTGTCAGTGGGATGTTTACACCACCTTTCTGTCTCTGGTGTGAGGTGTAAAAGGGGATCAAAGTTGTCCTCCCTCAGGGGAAGGAGTGAGGGAAAGTCCTTGGAGATGTGTAGAGTCAGAGGAAGTTGGTTGGTACAGAGTTGTGTGTGTGTGTGTGTGTGTGTGTGTGTGTGTGTGTGTGTGTGTGTGTGTGTGTGTGTGTGTGTGTGTGCGTGTGTGTGTGTGTGTGTGTGTGTGTGTGTGTGTGTGTGTGTGTGTGTGTGTGTGTGTGTCTGTGTGTGTGTGTGTATGTTACAAGCTTCGTTGCAAGAGGCTTCTTTTGCCCTGTTTTAACCAAGTGGTCCGGTTTGGATCTGTACAGTTTGGTACGGGTTGGATTGGTAAAGCCTGATCCTGTGTGCATTTCCACAACCAACCATGCCCCTCTTGGTAGGGGGCGTGTAAGCCAAAGAGAGCTGCTGTCGCACAGTAAGTGACAACTCTCGACCAATCAACAGACTGCTGTGTTTCTGGCTCCACCTTCTGGGGTCAGATCAGTTAAGTCTGACACCCCAACAGAAGGGTATCAAAGAGTAAGGACATGTTTATTTTCTCAATGTATACACTTGCAGTGCTGTGTTCATGTCGAGTATGGAAAATCACCCACTCTTTCACCCCCTCACAGTCACAGAGATGCATTCATGTACCTAAACTTGGTACTGTTTGATTTTACATGAATCATGTCCAGTATAGCAGACAGAATTTGGTCAATGCCTTTAGAAGTACCTAATTTGGTACCCATCTCTAGTGGAAACAGCATAAAAACGTGCTGTACCGAAACAAACAGATCAAACCGAACACCCAATGGAAACTGGGCTAGGCGCCGCCCTGTTGGTTGTGGCTGTCTGTTGCTGCAGCTCTCTCTTCCTTGTCCATTTCTTGTAATTTTTTCTTTGTCTCTTTTTCATCATCTTTGTATTTGGAGTGGATCATTACTTTGTATGGCTCATTTGTTGATCATGGACACCAAACTGGTTTTGTCTTCAGTGATATTTTTACTATTTTTGCTTCTATGTTCGTCTGGAGATCCTTCATGTAACCATGGCTGCATTGTTTACATGTGAAATCAGCTGTTAGCAGCCTGTAGCATGTCAATGCTAACTGGCGCAAGGCCTGATGTTTTCCCACAAGGTGAGGAGAAGGAGGTGAGGATAACGTGCTGGTTCTCAGGTAAGAAGTGATGACATGGACCTGTCCTTCCATCCATTGTTATTGGGAACGTAAGATCTATCTCCAATAAGATGGACGAGCTAGCTGTGCTAACCCAGCAACAGAGGGAAAACCAGAAGGCAGAGTAGGATCATGCTATTCACAGACATAGCTAACAGAGCTAACACCAGACACCAACACCACATTGGAAGAGCAGACAGGATCCAGAAGACAGAGACTGAACAGACTGCTGAAGAAGCTCAGTCCTGGACCCTGTGGAGGTGGAGGCTGGCGGACTGGACAATGATGGACAAGCTGTCAGCATCTATTTTCTTAAGGACCTTTTTATCACTTTCTATATACTTTCTTACTTTTGTTTTCTTGACTGCTGCTGTGACTCCTGAATTTCCCCTTGGGGATATATAAAATGTATTCTGTTCTATTCTATTCTATTCTATTCTATTCTATTCTACTAATGCAGCTTTAAGAAAGCTTTGATGTCACGGCTATATCACAGTGATTCCTTTTGACCAGGGTGCCTGAGTTAAAAGTGACTTTGCATAAAGTTTGTGTTTTTGTCTTTAGGCTATGTGTTCATCACCAACATACCAGCTGGAGCTTCAGACATTCAGATCATAGAGAGACACAAGACTGAGAACATCCTGGGTGAGAACTTTCTTCAAAATGAAGTGGATGAATAGTTTGTAATATATCCATTTGATAAAAGCAGGGATCTTTGGTCTTTGATATATATCAATATATATATATATCAATATATCAATATATATCAATATATATATATATATATATATATATATATATATATATATATATATATATATATATATATATATATATATATATATATTGATATATATATTGATATATATATTGATATATATTGATATATATTGATATATATATATTGATATATTGATGGCCTGTTTTCTTCTCTTCTCCAGCCCTCTCCGATGAGGCGGGTCATTTCTTCTTTAATGGACACTCCATGTTTGACAATCCTCAAAACTTCCCAGTGGCTGGAACCGTGTTTAAATACAGACGACCCAGCAACGTGTTCTCTGACGGCCTGGAGTATATGATGGCTCAGGGACCCACGCTTCAGGGTCTGAATGTGATGGTAAACACACACACACACACACACACACACACACACACACACACACACACACACACACACACACACAGTACATGCAGATGTTTTATTTCATTTGAAGAGGAAAGTTTTGACCTGTGATGTTCTCTGTGGACCTGCAGTACTACAACATGAACGGGAAGCTCCCCCACATCACCTATGAGTTCACCGTCCCATCTCATGACATCACAGCTCTGAAACAAATCACCATAGGACCCAAGGACATGGGAGGGGACAAGCTGAAAGTGACCAATCACAGCAGAGCAAACATTCAATTCAGAAGGCGGCTGGGGAACCGTGGCCAATCCGATGTTCAGCTGCAGGAGGAAGAGGAGGAGGAGGATCTGTTGTGGGAGATCCGGACACCCAGCCCTCCTCCAGCTGCTGTCGTGTTGGTCTACAGGCCTGCTGATGTCACCAGTCATGTGATCAGTCATAATGACATTGAGGAACAGGGAGCTCCAGCACCACCAGGCTACAGTGAGTCACAGACTGATCTGTTTTTAAGCTTTGTGTGAGTCCTTCCTGTCCCCTGCTGCTGCCTGATCTCACACCAACACACTCAATGCTTGAAAGTTTGATCATGAGAGGTTTTTTTTCTCCTATAACAACAAAGCACAAAGAAGCACTCAGAGAACATTATCATGACCTTTAACTTCATTCTCCATCTCTTGACGTAGAGTGTCAACTTAGTGTGAATGGGTGGATGTAACTAGTAGTGTGACACATTTTGGACCTGATTTACTTAAGGTGTGTGTGGATAAAAATATGTGCAAACTTGATAGCATGTGTGACAGATTAATGCTGCAGGACTGCAGACCATTCTGATTCAAAGTCATTTCTCTTGAGACATTTCAGGTGTACATTTTTAGTGCAATCAAATGAATCAAAACACCACGAATAAACTTGAATATTGTGGTGTGTTTTGAAACAAACAAACTGCTGCGTGTGCGCAGTGATGGCTCGAGCCACAGCAGAGGGTGCTCCATTTTGGATACAGCTCTCACCTCTTGTGTTGTAGCTTGTAACCCGTATGTCTGCCTTCTCAACCTCCATGGCTTCAAACCTCATTTTTCCTTTACGGCCACTCTGCTCTCCCAAACTATCCATGATGACAGCTGCTAGCAAGCACTAAATCCTAATTCAAAGGGGGGTTTGCATCTGTTAACAACTGGTAGATCACCTGTAACACTCCCACTAACAGTTTGTGCAATTTTCTAGTTTGCACACCCAATTTGGTGCTCGTTGTTCGGGATCTTAGTAGATCAGATCCTTTGAGGGGTCAGAAATTGAGAAATAGGCTAAATATGTGTGAGTCCATGTTCCATTCATTTTGCATAACTCAGCTAACCAGCCATTGTCGTTCTTAACAAAAGCAGAATTAACAGCATCACCTGTATGATGTCATCTAACCTACAACTTATCCTCTTATCCAACCAGCCTGGTAACTCTGCTACAGCCTGTTCTGTAAAGTGGTTTATTGTCACTCTGTGTATATCTATGGTTTGGTCAGTGTATCTTTCATTTTGAAGCTCCTTGAGTGTTTCAACATCCAACACAAGTTTTCACACTCCTCTTCCTCTCTCTACCAGTGACTGGTCAGTCAGGGCTCATTAATAAAAATGCAGGATTGAAAGACTCCAGGCCAGCCTGTTTTACAAAAGACTGTCCCAGGTGGCCTTTATCATAGCATGTTTTGACAGTCTTTATGGTCCTCTCAGCAGGCTTGTTCCACACAGGGGCGAAAATCCTGTATCATTGTTGGGGGGAACAATAAACATTAAAATTTCAGAGACTGATTCCTAGGGGGGGACATAAAAATAAATGCTATAATTTTTGCTGTGTTGTTTTATATTGTGATATTAAACAGTGACTAGTCCCAACTATGGATAATCAGCCTAGATTTAATTTTCCTTTAGTTCATGAAAAAATGTTTTGGCATGAATGTGGAAGCAACACGTCCACAACACTATGAACTCAATAATTAGTATTTTATATACAAATTATACCATGGTCAGTGAGAATTCCAATGTCAACTGGCGTGCCTTAGATTGGTCTAATGCACGCCAGTTGAAAAGTTAGTTCGGCAAGTTAAATCACCGTTGTATCACTCCGCAGTGCGCGTTACCATAGCAACGCGTCACACACATTTCAACGCATGTGAGGGCAGCCTGCGCTCCTACTGGGCCCAGTCTCTATAAAGCCTGGCTCACACTACAGGATTCTCGCCCGATTTAACCCAGATTCGGTCCTCCTGACAATCGGGGAAGAAATCTGGTCGGGGACTAAAATCGGGCCCGACGTTCGGGCAAGATTATCTTCTTGTGTGAGCGGTTGACAGATGAATCTTTAGCCCCACGATCGTCTCACAGACTCGTCGGAGCCGCCCCGATATTTTTCAAATATGTTTGATATTTATCTGGATGATTACAACATTCATTTTCACTGAGGATGAAAACAGACAATTAGAAAGAGCCCCAGAGACCAAACAAGTGAAACTGAAAGGCTCCGGGTCAGCTGACTGCGCGCTCCACTGGCCCACTCGAGCCAGTTCAATAATACCTTTAAAAATAACACATAATCACACCATTTTCATACAGTAGCAAACTGTTGTTTTAGCAGTGATCGGTGTGAGATCATGCCATTATTGGCTGATACAGCAACAGTTTCACCTCTGTCCCTCTGCGTGCGCGTAATGGATGAAAGGCACCGCTGCAGACAGCTCCACTTCTCTCTCCTCCTGTCCCACCAGTGGGCTAAAAACCTCACATCAAACAACTGAGCACATGTGGTGCATCACGCATTATTTATTCATTATTTCTTTTAAAGTTTACAGTTTGTGGGACCATGGTATAAACGGATTAAACAACTCGGAAGCGTGCATTAGACCGTTCTAAGGCACTCCGCGGAGTAACACCACTCCGCTGCGCGTCGTGGTGTTCCCACTCCGCGTCGTGCCTTAGAACGGTCTAATGCACGCTTCCTCGTTGTTTAATCCTTACTTAATGAAAAAAGTGTTGATTTTGATTGGAGGACAATAAGGGGTTAAAATTAACAGTCAGAATGGAATTAGAAACTGGATCTAGTCAAAGTCATAACTACTTTATTTTTAAATCAATACATTTAGAATAGAACACAAGACTTTAATAAATAATGGCTTCATCTATGAATTCAAAAATCTCACTAGAGATGCCTCTATCTCACTAGAGGCATCTTAAATAGTTTGAATATTTGTGTCATAAATGAGAGGACGAGGATGTCAGCATGTCACCTGTCCGTCTTATCTGTCACAGCCTTCTTTGCATCATAGAGGAGAGGCTGTTTGCCAGCCAGCAACAAACGGTGTGATAATTAACTTATAAATTGTTCAGTGTTTTAATGCACTTAATCACGATCCTTGGCGCTCTGTAGTCTGTGTCTTTGTGTGCGCACCACATCAGATGGAGGCTTAATCAGCGCCTTCTTTTTTTTAAAGCATACTGTCAGACTTCGGGAAAAGGAGTTGACATTTGCTTTTCATTTTCTCTGTGTGTCTGTTTAACAAGTGAAGTTATGATTGATAAGTTCTTCAGTGAAAGCTACTTACTTGACCGCGACCCTCCGCTCTGTCTCTATGCGTCTATTTGTGTGCGTGTGTGTGCGCGGCTGCAGCATCCGTGCAGGGAGAAATAGATTGGATCAAACCACTGCGAGGATCGCGCGGGGAGGGGTGTGTGTGTGATCTTTCAATAGTTAAACTCGTCAATCATTGTGTTTTAAGTAGCATGACTTGTATTACACCATTGAAAAAAAAACCATTACTATTAGAAAATTAATTACAACTGGATTTTTGAGGGGGGACAACTTTATGGAAGGGGGGTACATGACCCCTGCGTCCCCCCGGGATTTGCGCCTATGATTCCACAGAAGAAAACCTGGGCTGGAGAGTGTCAGCTTGAAGACTCAGGATGTGGCAAACAGTTTCTTCTCATTCTATTATATTATTCTATTATGTTATATTTATTCCTGGAAAATGGGACATGATCCCACATTACTTCTCTAAGGACACTGTCCCTGTTGAAGGCAGTCTTCATCCTCTGACTCATGTATGTACTGTCCTACCAGGGGTATTCAGTCCTCCTAGATACTGCAACCCTCTGCAGCTGAACTGTTATGGAGCCAAAGAAGACATTGAGTCCAATGTTGTGTGTGTGCCATGCAACTTCATGTGTGTGTATGTGTAAGCCCATGGACTTCATCCCCAGCCAGACTCAACAATATCTGCCATCTGATGGTGAAAAGGCCAAGGTTGTTGCCACAGAGACAACCTCGAAGAGTTCTGATCCAGAGACAAGTCCACAGTAGAAAGGTGTGGGATGGGATGGGAGGGAGTAGAGTGTTACCAGCCTATCGGGGCTGGTGCGGTTGAGCCCAAAGAGAGATAAAAATTGTGTGGGTATAAAATTTTTAATCTGCTTTAGAGTTTTACTGGTCATCTTTGTGGTGATCCAAATGACCTAATTTGGTGTCCCATTACAGCGGAGCCAAGCCGACTTCTTTTCCAAGTTGTTATCCATCCTATCCTGCGTGCGATTAAATTTACATATCACTTGAGTCTACGTGTTTACAGCCCTGCACAATCCTCTTCATGAGAGCAGAAGAGAATCATATCTGTTTGGACTACTTTCTAAGCTCCATTGTTTTGCTGGCCATCCTGTCATGCCTTTTTCTGTGGTTGCTTAAATCCAGACTGATCAGACCAGGAGACCTTTTTCAGTCATCTATGGCCCAGTTCTGGTGAGCCCATGTGATTGGAACCCCAGTTTCCTGTTCTTGGCTGACAGATATGGCACCCACCCGGTGTGGTCTTCTGCTGCTGTAGCCCATCTGCCTCAAGGTTGGACGTGTTGTGCGTTCAGAGATGCTCTTCTGCAGACCTTGGTTGTAACCAGGGGTTCTTTGAGATCCTGTTATCTTTCTATCAGCTCCAACCAGTCTGTCCACCCTCCTCTGACCTTTGGCATCAACAAGGCTTTTATTCCCAGAGACCTGCTGCTCGCTGGACTAGCCTACCACTGACTGTTGATCTGCAGACACAGCGCCGCACTTTCTGCTGAATGTCTCGCTCAGTCACGGGTTAGTGACGACCAACCTAACCCTTGATACTGACCTTACAGAGTTTGCTCTTCACTTCATTTTTGTTTGTTATTATTTCAAAGGATTTCCCTATCCATATTTGAGTGTCTCTTTGTTCTTATTTTGGCTGTAAATCCTCCCACCGTTCATTATGTCAGTTTGTTGCCGTGGTCAAGTTAAATGTGATCTGGTTTGTTCACGGTTTGTTTTATTTTGAAAGTCACTGGGAATTTCAGATGTTTTCTGTGCACAACTGTCCTGCTCAGCCAGCTTTTTTATGAAATTGACGCAAAACAATTCTGGCTTCTGGCGCAAAACTGCGATCTGCCGCAGACAGGACAAAGCCATTGTCACATAAACTATTTGATTTGTTTAGTATTAATAACTCTTCAAATAGTCGAAAAACATTGCCCATCCCTATTGTATGACTGATTTCTTGTGACAGCACAATGTCAGAAATGCTAAAATAATGTGGATATAACAGGACCTTAATTACAGTTTATAAATGGGGAAGCCATCTTGAATTGTAAACTCGGGCATGGTATGGATCTGCCGACTCTCCAGTTGGAAATTCTGACCTCTACACAGCCCTGTGATTGGCTGATTAGGTATTGGGGACAATGAGCAGTTGATGGGGTTCTTGAATGCAGCCTTACACGTTGTATGAAGCGCTCTGTTTGTGATCCTTGCCTTACAGCTAAGAATTACCCCCCCACCCCTCCCCGCCAGCAGGAGGCGGCAGACTCTGAGCTCACGGACATTATAATGAGTCATATCTTTGTGGGATGGTGAGATTTAACATCAAATCATCAAGTGTCAAAGATATTAGTTTAAAGGTCCCATATTATGCAACTTTTCAACAAGTTCAAATAGGTCTCAGAGGTCTCAGGACAGTCAATTTAAAGTTTTTGCCTCAAAATCCAGTTATTTTCTGGACTTTAGCCACTCTGTAAATCCCCTCTCCCGAGCGCTCCTGAGAACAAGCTGTTTCTGTAGGCATTGCTCTAAATGACAATGAGCTGCCCTGTCCACGCCTCCCCCACAACTTCTTTGGACGAGGGTGTGGCTTTCACTTCTGGTACCATGCTGTGTTGTTTACAGAGAGTGCGTAGATATAGCTCATAGAAGCGCTGTGGTTCAGTCATAGCAGTTTGATCCAGAGTCTGACTCAGAAGGAGAGGTGCCTGAAGAAATCCAAACTCTACGGCTGCAGCAGGACGTTTCTGAGTGGTTAGTCACAAATATTATGTATCTTGATGTGCTGCTGCAGTTACCATCAGGTAAACATTATTAATGTTAGCAGCTTGGTGCTAACCAGAGTTATATGACCATACCGAGCAGAAAGAACTGCATGCAGCCTGGACTGTTAGTTTCTCGAGACAGTACCATGAGGGACATCTATCAAGCAAACTAAACTGCAGCGGTAACACACACATTAGTGGTGACTGTGGTCTTGGCGTCCATAATAACTGCTGAGAGTGTGTTCGCTACCCTGCAGCACAACATTAGCTCCGTCGGGGGCTACCACGACCAGTAGTCACATCCATCCAAACAAAACATAACATTGTGTATATAAAGCTAGCTAAATTAGTAAAACTTACAGCTCCCACGTATGTGGCTGGGTCACGGACGGTTGTTACAGATCCATGCTTCAGGTTCTTGGTGAATCCTGCTTTGTACTGGCCCTCGTTGAGAAAGCAGTCCAAAGTGAAATGGTGAGCACACACATACAACATTTTAGGAGTTGTTGTGGGTGCATCTTCGTCAAAAATGAAATTAACCCTCTGCGTCTTCATAACCTTAGATGATGGAGTGAAAAAAGACTTCTGTGCTCTTTTGTGCAGCCAACAACAGAGCAACCTCCGTGCTTTGCTCGTTCCTTCGCCATGTTTATTTTACCGAAGCAGCTGAGCAGCCAAAGTGAAAAACACATTGCACAGAAGGAGCAGTACAAGGGGCGGGCCTGGAGGAGTTACTTTTTTTTCAACTTCTGCTGTGCATGACGTCATGCAGGGCAGATCTCAACTCCGCGTGTTTGAGGACACATGTTCTGAAAGCAAACTTTGTCTGGAGCAAGCAAAAGAAGGAGACAATAGAATTTTCTCATATCGGGGGTGTTTGTAGACAGGCTGGGGAAGCATATTACTGTTACAAAACCAGTCTTAAGGGAATTTTGCATAATATGGGATCTTGAATTAAATGTGCAGCGTGTGGTTTGGTTGTTTGTTTACCTTTTGACAAATCTAAAAGCTCTGTAGCTCCATGGGGCCTTCATAAGCTGATGTTGGCTGTATATGAGGCTGTCATCCAAGTCCTGGTGCTCCACAGATTAATACCTGTTAAAATCTGCTCTGATATGACACGTTTAAAAATCTGTAAACATGTTCATTATTGGAGTTTCTGAGTGACTCTGTTATAGCCGTACACGTTACATAAAGTTAGTTTGCATCACTTCATTCCATTCTTCAGTAACTGTGTCATAACAAGTTGTTTTTCTGCTCATGCAGGAAGCTCTTCAAACTCCATCACTGAGCCAGCTGCTGCTGAAGACAACACTGTGCTGCTCTCTTATCCAGGTAGGGAATCAAACTCAGGGTTGTTTTAATCAGTAGTTATTTAAAAACCCCTACCATCAACATAAAATGGTCTTTAAATCACTTTGCATGGTTATATACAGTACAACCGTAAATGTAATGGTAACACACAGAGAGGAAGCCATGGTGATCTAAATGGATAATGATGATGGATCATGGATGGAGGAGGTTAATTTACAGCAGCACAGGAAACAGTGTAATCTGTTCATATGGAATGGCTTTGGGTATAGGTACCAAATTAGGTACTATTATAGGTAATGACCAAATTCTGTCTTTAATACCAAGTATCACTTCACGTCAAATCAAACAATACCATGTTTAGGTACCTTAACACATCCTTGTGACTGTGAGGGAGAAGAAGAGTAGGTGATTTTCCATACTGGACATGAACACAGCATTGCAAAGTTATATATTAAGGAATAAATATGTTAAATTGGAAAAAAAAGAGATTTTATTATTAAACTAACTGATATTTATTACCACATTAACGCACAAAAAAAGTACCATAAATTAGTACTGTTGAGTACTGATACCGATTATCAGGTGCTGAGCATTGGTACTGTATCATTTGAAATGTGTAAGGTCGCCATCCCTGGACGGCTTTCTGCATGAATAAAGCACATCAGGCTTTGCCATTATCAGACCCACAGACACACACAGAAATTGCTCTGTATTTAGTCTAAAAATGAAGGAGTGCTTTGCTTTCAGACGTTTTTAAAAACACATTTTAAAGTTTTAACCCCTTGAGGGCTAGCCATCTGTGTCCCCGTCTTTCAGAGGGTCACAAACTGAGAAGTCTAGCTTTTCTTAGTCATTAATTTACCATTTATCTATTTAAATGATCATTTGTAAAGTTTCTGTTCCTCTGTCCACATCCTCCCAAAGGCAGTCAGGGTGTTCCCCCTGAAGACGCCCCCTACCTGCTAATGGAGGAGCTACATCCCAACCAGACACACACTCTCACACAGTCAAACACACACCCTGCCAAACACACACTCAGTGGCAGGCGTGTGGAGACAGTGTCCGGTGGAGACACAGGAATACACTCAGACACACACACAGGTCCTGATACACCTGCTGCCATCCTGGTGAGGTTGCAACAGGTCTCTGCAGTCCAGGCAGCAGGCGCAGAGAGGTAGGAGACACACCTGTGTCACTTTCCTTCAGCAGTGTTTTAGGATAAGTCTGTTTGAGAAAAATGTTCTCATGACTTAGAAACTCATCTTAATCATCATAATTAAAGACTAATGGGTGTTTTTTATGAAATGTAGAGATAACATCATGTTTCAGATATCTGTCTGTTCATCGGTCCATCTGTCTGTCTGTCTGTCCGCCTTTGTCTGTCTGTCCGTCTGTCTGTCTGTCCATCTGGCTGTCTGTCTGTCTGCCGCTCCCTGTGACCACAGTAATGACTTTGATGTGGGTCTGGATGCTGATGTGAGTCTGGCAGACATGTATCGCTGGAAGGTTTCTGCTTATGCTCCCTGCAGCTCCACCTGTACAACAGGTAAACACATGGTAACACCAGAGCTGGCCCCAGCCTCTATGGGTCCCTGAGCAAAGTTTGATTTGTGGCTCGCTATTTCTTTTTACAGTATAACACAATTCCAAACAGGTTAGTCATGATTATTAAGCTAGTTAGTGGGCCTGATGAAAGATAGTTTTTTAGCCAGCTAGCTAGTTTGCTATAAATGGCTATCCAACTTTTTTTTAAAAACTTAATGGTTATATTTAGGCTGCCTATTTGACAACTGGCTGAGGACTACAGCAGGAAATTAGCCGTAAAGGCTAAAGCCGCCTCTTTCACTTTAAAGTAGTTGAGAAACAGATAAAGCCAATCTTTATCTGTTTGGGGTTTTGTTTCTCTTGCTGGTCTTACTCCAGCTACATCCACTAGCATAGCCATTCGGGATAGCCTCTTACAAGTGCTTATCAACACGCAAAGTCACATGCGCGCTTGTCAAGCTGTGAGTGGCTGAGGTAACCACCCAGAAATGTCCCAATACAACCAAAACATCAGCTTAAAGGCCGAAAAGGGGGTTGAGGCAGACACTGACACACATGTATAGAAGCCCAGAGGAGATGATTGAGCAGGCCTATTCCTGTGAAAGTGTTTGTTTTATTTTAAGACCCTACCTTTTACGTCTGTACTCTGAGTCCATGTTTGTCTGTGTTTGTCAAGGTATCAGCACCAGCTATGCTCTCTGTGTGAGGTATGATGGTACTGAAGTGGACGACAGCTACTGCGACTCTTTGGCCCGACCTGAGCCCACACACGAGTTCTGCACTGGGAAAGAATGTCCTCCAAGGTACTTCCTGTTGTGGAAGATCAAACTTAGCTCTTATGGTGTTGATGGTGACAAAAAGAGTTCATCAAATGGACGGTTGTGGGTAACCTTCATACCACTGTACTGTAGATTTGAGGTAACATGCAGATAAGAGCGCAGTGAGCTGAGGAGCCTTTCATTTTCATCATGAGCACACATGGGTTCATTACTCTTTCACTGGAATCCAGGATAAATAAATCTGCCTGATGTGGCCAAAGACTGTGTGTGACAGGAACAAACAGTAAAGGAACATTTCAGCTATGACCCTTTATGTGTTTGACACTTGTGTGGATCAGCAGGAACAGCACAACAGTGTTACATTTATCACAGCATGGTACCAAACAAACAGTGATTTTACCCACTGATACTTTAAAAATAGTCCAATAATAGAGGAGACTGAAAAGCCCCGCCCCTCTACAGGTGGGAGACGAGTGGGTGGAGTGAGTGCTCTCGAACCTGTGGGGAGGGTGTTCAGTACCGCACTGTGCGCTGTTGGAGGATGCTGTCGCCCGGTCTCGACTCTTCTGTCTACGACTCACTGTGTCTGTCACATGACCTCCACAAACCAGCCAACAGGAAGGTCTGCCTGGGCCAGAGCTGTGGACCCCAGTGGGAGGTGTCTGAGTGGTCAGAGGTAGGGCTCCCCGAGACTTACAGGGTCAGAGTCGGGTGTCTGAAGTCATATCCGAAAATGATGGTGTGCGTGTGTGTGTGCGTGTGTGTGTGCGCGTGTGTGTGCGCGCGTGTGTGTGTGTGTGTGTGTGTGTGTGTGTGTGTGTGTGTGTCAGTGTTCAGCCCGGTGTGGCTCTCGTGGAGTTCGTAGCAGAGAAGTTCGCTGCTCCATGGACATGAAACTCTGCAACAAATCCTCTCAGCCAATAGAGAGCCAGGAGTGTGAAGGCCCGCCCTGTGACAGAAGATGGACGGTTACCGACTGGGGACCGGTGAGCTGGAACACAAACACACACGCACGCACCTCATACATGCTGCCAGACCATTTAAACGCTCATATTTGCCTGTGTGTGCGCCAGTGTTCAGGTGTATGTGGGGAGGGCAGGATGGTGCGTGCAGTGATGTGCCGATCTTCAGGTGGGGTGGTGATGTCAGAGGAGCAGTGTGACCAATCGCTGCGCCCATTAGCCATCCATCCTTGTGGGGACAGGGATTGCGCCCCTCACTGGGTGGAACAGGAATGGCAACAGGTTAGTCTTACAGAGCATGTGAGTGATGTCAGTTACATTCCCTTTTTTAATGATATCTTTATTGATTTTTTTATTTACAAGTTAGTAACAAAAACTACACAACTGGGACAGATCTCTGGCAGACAGAACACAGACCAGCAACAGAAGCAAAACGCAGGAAACTGAGTCAAAGTAAAACAACAGATATAACAAAACAAAACACGGGGCCATGTTACACCTCAGACATAGAAAACAGCAAACAAGATCAGATTGTTGTAGCATTACAACCAGTGATGCCGGTAAAGTGTTACTTAGTAACACATTACTCTAATTTGAGCACTTTTTTCTGTGATGACTGATTTAACATATCACTATTTCCAAACCAGTAATCAGATTTAAGTTAATTATCCAAGTCACTGTGCAATTTTAATTCTCCTTAGTTAAAAAAATGTATCTGCTTTTTTCTGGTATCTCACGAAATGATAGGAGTCACTCATTCGACAAGTCACGTTTTCAGCATGAGGACAACTCAGGTGCAGCCAGCCACACAAGCGTAAACTACAATGAAAGACAAGAGAGATGTGCGTTTTCTAGCTGGAAATACACTCCCTGTTTTGAGTTTGTGTTGGCTAAAGATGACAGTATGAAGGTTTGTTGTTCACTCTGTGCTGGCAGTTTGCTTGAGATCTTTTACTGAAACATTTAGGAATCAGTTAGAGAGAGATCAGAGCACTGCGGCCATAAACGCTTGAGAAGTTGTTTGACTTTTACCTGGGGGAAAGGTGAGTCCTGTCTTTCTCTTTGTGTGTCCCTTTGTCCCATGTTCAGCATAAATCCATCTGTTGAGGAGCAGAGCAACATAAAGTAAGCTACAACAAGGCACCCGGTGACAAGCAGGGGTGTGCCCAGACTTTTTAGACGGGGGTGTCCCAAACAGGGTACTGAGGATTATGTGAGCTCACACACCAGTAACATTTATTTTTGCTTATTGAATTACAAATACAGAATCATCAGCCTACAGATTTAACAAATAATAATGAAACTGGTAAAAACCAAACTAGACTAAAACAAGGAGTTCAAAAGATGTGATTGAATCTAAAATGTAACTTAATGGTGCTATAGTGCACCAAAAATGGTACTGTGAAAGCTTTCTTTAGTTGAATTTAAAAATCAAAATGTATAAAAATGATATATATATATTCTTTTATTGTAAAGTACACATTACACAACTACCAATAATCTCTGCATATTCCTTTAAAGCAAAATATGAAAACTCATATTATTTTTCATTGTAATTGCAATTGCACAATTTTGCCAAATCATGCAGCTGCAGGTGTTGTCAGCAGCTGCTGAATGTAAATAATAAAGTAACCTGTTATCTTACTTGGTTACTTTTAAAATTTATTAAAATCAGTAAAGTAACTAAGTTACTTTTTAAAAGAGTAATCAGGAATCTGAAAACTTTCTTAAAGTAACTGTGGCAGCACTGATCACAACACACCAAAAACTATCATGATCTGTTTAATTTCATAAGGAATCAGTCACAAACCCTTATGATCTATCAGACCCTTCATTACCATGCTGGTCAATCTTGTACCAATATATTTTTGGGGACCAGATATCATAGAAAACATTGATCATAGATCATTAAGTCAGCTATCCCATGGGTGAAATATCAAAAATAATCTTGTGCCCCCCAGCTGTTGTTGGAGGTTTGCAATCTGTCCATGTCAGTAATATCTTTTTCCTTGCGCAGAAAGTAAGAACATATTAAAGTCTTTTGGAGTGTGAACTTTCAAGCTGTACATGCAGCAACCCAAACAGCAGACACAGAGGACCTTTATTTGGTTAAGTGCTAAGAGCGAGGTGAAGTCTGTCTGCTTTGATTTTCCAGTACTCATCTTTAAATTCACAGGTCTAAAGACGATGAACTTTGGTCCTGGTCTTAGCACTGCAATTGGTGCACAGCTCAGATTTAGTATGATCCATTCTGTCAAAATTGCTGAGTTATCTGCAGGAGGTGTAGTAACCTAAATTTATTTCCTTTTAACCTGATACAGACTGAAACATTGTTTTCTAATTTCCATTTTTAACCAAGTAGCATCATCACTGTCCATGTCCAGGTGCTGTTTGCCTGTTCCATAGTCAGAAAGGGCTTCGTACCTGAGCCCCAGTGTGCCCTTCATCCCTCCACAAGTCACACTTTTTGATGTTTATTAACTCAAAGGTCCTACATAATGAAACATGAACACTCATTCTTCAGCCATTCTTCAGCACAGAAACCTAAAAGTGGAAGCGAGGCTGTGTCTTATTTCTGTATCCACAGACTGAGCAAACAATGTTGTAACCTGCTCCTGTGGTAACACAGCCACCGAGCACTGGAGCATTGAGCCCTTGCCTCTCTGTTGTGGTCACAGACTAAGATGTAAGATGGACGTAGTCTGTGCTATGTTGCTTGTGTGTTCCTGATGCAGAGTGATTAAGCCAGTCATTGGTGAGGGTGGTGTTGGATATCAACAAGGCTTTAAGCTTCCTTTCTAACAGCTACAGGGCACCCGTTAGTCACGTTAGTTACTGAGCATCAAACTAGGATTTAAGAAACTCAAAAAAAAAATTGATGAGTTCATTAAAAAGTCTCTTTGTTTTAATATCCTGCATTTATGTTAACAGGAAGACACAATCATTCGAAGTATTTTTAAGGAGCTTGACGTACAAAGTTTGTACATGTGTTCTTTTTCACTTGAACACTGTGTGTTTTGTGTGTATTTGTGTGTGTGTGTGTAAGTGTAATGCTACATGTGGGCGTGGCCTGCGGCGGCGTCAGGTGGTGTGTGCGGGGCTTGAAGGGGGTGTGTTTAAAGAATTTCCTGACTCCAGCTGTGACCAGAACAACAAACCAGAGAGCAGCTCGTCCTGCTTCCAGAGACCCTGCTCCAAGTGGTTCAGCACCTCCTGGTCCCAGGTAAGTGGTTCCTGTGAGCCTGACAGGACTCCTCCTGGGACATGTTACAACACTGAAGAGACACTGTTCCATGTCCCCTGTGCCCTCAGTGCAGTAAGACCTGTGGAAGTGGCATGCAGGTTCGAGAAGTAAAGTGTTACCAGGGGGAGGAGCTTGTAACCAGGGGCCACAGCTGCGACTCCGCCCTAAAGCCAGAGGCCCGACAGAGCTGTGAGCTGCAGAGCTGTCCAACCCAGGCTCCAGGTACCACCACAAATACAGCCTCCTGCATCCTTTCAGGACATGTTTTAGTCAGATAGCAGCACTCACACTCTGTGTTTGTGTGTGTGTGTGTGTGTGTGTGTGTGTGTGTGTGTTTATCAGCAGCCGTATCAGCAGCATCAGTAGCCGTGGATGACTCCTGCCAGGACAAAGCCACAGCGAACTGTGCCCTGGTGCTGAAGGTGAAGCTGTGCTCTCACTGGTACTACAGGAAGGCCTGCTGTCAGTCCTGTAAGGCCCCCAGACCCTGAACTCTGACCCCAACCCCTCTCACCCTGAGCCACTGGCACCAAAGGTCACATGACACTCATCCTGGTGTTACACAAAGCCTGCTAGAAATGACACTCCCTTTCAAGGTCAAAGGTCATCCTGTGGTCACGTACCTCTTTCCCTCCTCGACCCTGAGCCCGCTCCTGAACATGAATCTGTTTCATCGTCATCATAAAAAGCATCAACGACTCTCTGCCCCCAGTCATCAGATCTCTTCCTGCTCTGAAGCTTCAGCCCAGGGTGCTTCTCCAAACTGAATCTGCCTCTCCCTGCTAATGTGAACACACTCCCTCTGAAGGACACACTGCTGTCTGCTCACTGCCCCCCCCCCCAGCACAGCACAGGAAGGATCCCCAGAGACATAGCTTCTTGAACCAGTTAAAACCTGTTACAGCTGAGGCTGGAGCAATGAAGCAACACTCTAATTTCAGCCTCTTAAACCCCAAATGTTACAGATGAGGTTCATGGTTTGCAAAATGTATATAGCTCCTCGGAATGCTGACTGATTTGGTGACAGACACACAGAGTTATCAGGTGAACAGCTTATGTTATCTCTGCCAGCTGCTGAACTGAACAGAGGATATAACCTCCATCACAAAGACAGATGACACCGTGTGAACAGAGCCCTGCAGTCTCATCAGACCTTTGATGGAAGACTTGAATACTCAAGACTGTTAGGATTACGTTACACACCATGGCTG
Organism: Halichoeres trimaculatus; assembly: GCF_033239565.1. Lineage (NCBI taxonomy): Eukaryota > Metazoa > Chordata > Actinopteri > Labriformes > Labridae > Halichoeres > Halichoeres trimaculatus. The sequence goes on from NW_027437193.1 coordinate 34,919,851, forward strand.
CCACACACCCCCAGTTCTGCTTTAGTGTTAACTTTGCATGCCCCAAAAATTGAATGCAATGGACGCAAGGTGCAGTAAATGCATTAACAGGAGGGGGCAGTGTAGAGCAGCACATACCCAGCACTGTTCTGTGGGGCATGATTCAGTGGGCGACATGCTGCTGTCATCACTTCCTGCCCCTCATCTCTGTGTGAACATCTTCAGCTGTGATCACACACTCAGAGTACTCATAAAGACTCAGTGATGAACAGGTTTAATCAGCTTTACCATTTACAGGAGGCTTCAAAACTCAGTCAGTGGGTGATGCCGCTGAGACTGTGTGCATGATCACCTGTCAGGTGTCATCGTCTGAAACCGGTCCGTCACTCTGACTGATGGTGTGTCACAGTCTAATGGTAACAGCTGGTGGAAGCATAATTTACATCCTGGTACTCTTCAGGGCTCTGCTGTTAGCCTCGTCAGTCTTTGTGAATCACACAGACAATGTGTCCTGTCACCCCCCCATCAGCTCACAGAGCTCCACGATCGGGCATACGTTCCTGCTTCCTGCTAGAGCCTGCTGCAGAGCTGGCTCTAACCCTGAGGTCACCCTGAAGTCCAGCTTCCTCTAAGGAGCCAGTGTAGGAGTCCTTTGGGGTTCATCTGCTAACTGCCTTTGGAAACACATGCACATCCATTTGATTTCCTTGTAACAGCTGAACTATCGTTAAGAAATGCTAAGTTTTCAACTCCACAAGAGGAGTCCTACCCCCGTGGATTATCCAGGTGTGCAATTTAAAGAAACTGTGATTAAAAATGTCTCTGAAGTGCTCCAGCCCGGTCGCCTAACCACTCCATGAATCTGTGTTCAGCTGGGTGTTTACCTGTTGGTGCTCACAGAGCTGCTGCTGTTGAAGGTGATGTTGTTTCTCACTGTATTTCACATGAAGAATAAAAGATCACCTGTTGAACTCAATCACTCTTGCTTTCTGCTTGAAGAAATAGATTAAAAGTGCCCTGGCCGATAAAAACACGAGAGGAAGAATGAGGAAGGAAATAAAGACCTGTAAACAAAGCAACCCAGCAAACACTGAGAGGGAGAAGCTTGAGTTTCAGAGTGTCCATAGAAATCCAGACCAGAGTTTGAATGGTCACCAAAGTAAAGGAGGCAGACTATTCTCTGCTTTACCACAAGGAGTGTTAACTACAGGTACTAATTACACTCTCACCTGAAACCTGAGCTCTTTGTTTGTGGCTCATAATGACCAGGTGTAATCAACTGTGAACAGTTCATATCGTCATGGTTACTGGAGAAAGTTTTCCAATGGGTGACGCCACACTCACAGGTACCTCACCTGACCTGCTCCCAATGGGACACTAAAGGTTTCATACTGGCCAAGAAGGACTACTGGATCAGGAAAGAGCTCTGCAGACATGGTGAGTACTCAGAGACCAGCTGGATCTCAGACCATAGCAGACCAGGAGATGCTTTACGAACAGTAGGAGACAGGGTTCACGTCAAACCCTTGTCCTGGACCATGTTATAGACTGGATACACACAGCTAACAGTCAGTAGGTGAGTCTGAGTTTAACTTTGAAGAACTGGGTTTTATAGGAAATCAGGACTGCGTTTTTGTGGCCTGTTTGAGCACCAATAGTTGCTCAAATGTTCCCCCGCTCTCTGCGCCATCCCCAGGTTTGATTCACAAACTTCTCTGATGATCATGATGATGACGATGATCAAGCTCTGAACAGCTCTGTGCAGTTTTCTCTAAAGAGTGACATCGATAAGCTGCTAGAATCTCCACTCTGATCTGCACAGAGCTGAGCTGTGAGCTCTCATCCCGACCGAGTCAGGGAGGATTTATTCCAGGCCCTTTAGATCCAGACCACTTTGTGGACCAGCTAACACAGTGATCTCAGTGATCTTTGTCAGCTGGCTGATTCAGCTGGTTCAGACGGATGAATACAAAAGTAAACACTGGGGTGTGTTCGTCTCAGCTGGTTGATCCTGTTTGTCTGTCTGTTTGTCTGCCAAATCATTGTATTTGTTAGAGTTAGATTGAAGAAACTGTGAAAAAATAACTGTGTCTTGATGATGATGTGCTGAACTGTTAGACTGTTTTGACAAATGAACTTAAAGTTTAAGGCATGTAATTTCTGTTTAAAGAAATAAGTCAGCCGGCAGAGCACCAATAATGTTAAACGAGCTTTATATCTACAATTTATTGCCTCTGACAGAAAGACTCCATCAATGCCTTTCAGTCTAGATGCTAAGAAAGCATTTGACAGGCTGGACTGGACATTTTGGAGCAAACATTGGCTCATATGGGCTTCAGGGAATTTTTTTTAAAGATGGATTGGAGTGTTTTATGTGAACCTGCAGTCAAGAGTCAAAGTCAGTGTCCAATGTTCTGATTTTTTCTCTGTGGGACAGGGGACGAGGCAAGGGGACGCACTGTCGCCAGCGTTGTTCACGCTTAGTATTGAACCCCTCGCAGAATTAATCCGAAGCAACCCCAGTATACAAGGAATTAGAGATGAGGGTGGACATCAACATAAAATAGCATTATACGCACACGACACACTATTATTTATTGAGAACCCCATCCATTCAATTCCAGCCCTCCTACAAAATCTCAAGGACTATGGTCACACAGATCCAGGCTGATTGACCTCCTGGTTACTATGGGAAATAGGTTGTTTATTTAAAAAAGGTTCATTGATAAAAACATCTGTCCCCCTGCCCGTCTGTATGTCTGCTCATCTTGCCCCTGTCTGTCTGTTTGTCTGCCTGTCTGTCCCCCCTGTCTGTGCCCTGTCTGTCTGTTCACCTGTCTACCTGTCTGTCTGTTCACCTGTACCCCTGTCTGTCTGTTCTCTGTCTGTCCCCCTGTCTGTCTGTCCCCTGTCTGTCACCCTGCCTGCCTGTCTGTCTGTCTGTCTTGCAGGTCTCTCTCTCAGCCCTGAAGCTCCTCCTTGTGTGTGTGAGTGTGTGTTGTGTAGAGGAGTGTGTGTGTTTTTCTAATGGCTCAGTGGCATTCTCCTGTGGCAGCTTGATGCCAGTACACCCTCCCTTCAGCCCGTCCAGCAGTCGTCCCCCCTTCATTGTGTCCACACCCAGCTCCACCTACAGACCAGGAGGAGTCCTTACAGGTACAGATCTTTGTCTGCCTCCCAGCACTCCAAGCCTCCACCTCCAGTCCAAGAGGCTGTTCCCAGGTCAAAGGTCATATTTACATGACCTCTCTGGGACCAGTCTCACCTTGTCCCCTCCCCCATGTGTAACTGTGAACCCTTTTAGAGGAAGAGCCTGGCTCCTCATCATTTCCCCATCTGTGTCTCCTCTCCCCCTCTGCTCCTCTATCTTCTCTCCCTACGACTCCCTCTTTCAGTGATGGTTGAGGCGGAGACCAACAGCTCCTCTGACTTTCAAGGTTTCCTGTTACAGGCCCGAAGCGGGAGTGGAGACGGTAAGAAAGAGTTCAAAGAGAGGTGTTCAGAGTCGTGGAGAAGGAAACATCTACTACAGTGTCCACAGGAGTCTGTCTCCAGCAGTGAGGCAGTCCCATTAGAGCTCCATATAAAAGTAAACTGCAGTTCCCTCAGTGTCCACCAGAGTCTGTCTCCAGCAGTGAGACAGTCCCATTAGAGCTCCATATAAAAGTAAACTGCAGTTCCCTCAGTGTCCACCAGAGTCTGTCTCCAGCAGTGAGACAGTCCCATTAGAGCTCCATATAAAAGTAAACTGCAAGTACACTCTTTGTCCTGTTTTCCAGCTGTGATGTGGCCTGTAGGGAAGTTCACCAACATCAACTCCTCCCAGTTCACAGCTTTGCACTGTCAGAACCAGCAGGTAAGTGCGTGTGTGTGCGTGTGTGTGTGTGTGTGTGTGTGTGTGTGTGTGTGTGTGTGTGTGTGTGTGTGTGTGTGTGTTTGTGTGTGTGTGTGTGTGTGTGTGTGTGTGTGTGTGTGTGTGTGTGTGTGTGTGTGTGTTTTCCTGGCATAAACTTCAAAACACACTCTGACCAAGTTTTTAACTTTATGCAGAACATCATTTACTCTTTCAATCGCCTCAAAGTGTGTGTCTTTGTGTGTGTTACAGAACTCGACGGTCAGTCAGGCTACAGGAGCCAAGAAAAAGAAGATCCAAGTAAGCTGGGAGGCCCCTAACAGTGGTAACTATGGAGATATCTACTTCAGGTGAGCCTCATCATGATCCTACCTGTGTGCTCGTGTCAAACATCCATCACAGACCAATCTCACACAAGCTGACTGTCTCTGTTGGTGTGATCAGTGTGACCGTGGTCCAGAACTATCCAACCTTCTGGGTTGGGATTAACAGCAGCCCTGTGAGACTGGACAGCAGCTCTGGAGCTGACTCAGTGAGTACTGCCTGACTCAGGCCCTGAGTTTGGGTTTCAGTCTTTACTGACAGATGTAACACGCTGAGACTAAATGTGACAGTGTGGTAAATCTAGGCTCATCCAGAGATGGATGACTGAATGAATGAATGAATCTATATTTCGTTCATGTACATGACAAACAGCAAAAATGAAAAACAAAACAAGACAATAACTTCTCAAGTTCTGAGTTTACAGTAGTTAAAAGGAGGAGAAAGAAGTATCAATCTATCTAATCCCCGGCCTTTAAATGTTGCTATACCAAAACTATAACAGTCTTAGCTTAGCCAACAATCTTTAAACATGTACAGTAAATGACCATTAATCATTTAATCAGACAGATACACTCATATCCATAACTTCTTTAAAATTGTCTTTACCATAGCCTGCAAGTTTTTGGTCCAACAACAAACTAACACCTTGTGATTTTTATTCATCAATGAACTTCTGGAGATTTATTTCTTTATGCATCTTTTTGAGCAGACATGTGCTTGAGTTTTGCTTTGTTTCTGCATTTTGCTCAGTGTGTATATCCCTTCTTAAAGTTTTTCTCCATTGGTTTGGCTCATTTCTTCAAACTGAAATGACATTCTCAAAATGACATGGACACTTGACCTAGTTGAATTTTTCATTATTATATAAATGAAATACAATATAACAATATAATAATATAATTATATATATATATATATATATATATATATATATATATATATATATATATATATATATATATATATATATATATATATATATATTTATTCATGCAACTAAACATAATATCCCAAATAAAAAACGTTTCCCATATATACAGAAATCTGTTGGCTGATACACTAGATCAGTGTTTCCCAATCCTGGTCCTGGGGACCCCCTGCCCTGCATGTTTTAGATGTTACCCCACTCCAGCACACCTGATTCAAATGAATGGCTCATTATTAGGCTCCAGCAGAGCTTGATGATGAGCCGATCATTTGAATCAGGTGTGTTGGAGTTGGTAACATCTAAAACATGCAGGGCAGGAGGTCCCCAGGATTCCAAGGATGGATTCCATGCCACCTTCGGTGGCACAGTGGAAACAGAAATTGAAGGTGGTGTATGGGATGGAAGCTTTAACTGCTCATTTACAATTACAGTCTGACATTTTTGTGAAAAGATGGCGACCTATAGCAGGATATTTGTTTAATTAAAGGGAACTGTGCATTGTGGAACTACCCCTTAAGTAACCATTTGATCATTATTTTTTTCTTTTATTCATTTATTCACTTTGTTTAACTCTACAGACCACGATAAGCTGTCATTTTTTCCTTTCTTTCTTTCTATCTATTCATATACCTGTTTTTTTTTATTTCCCTTGCATTGTCATACTTTCCCTATGAGGCTGTCAAGGAATGTTCTGTTCTGTTTTTCTTTGCTTAAAAAATTGGAAAATAAAAATAAAAATAAAGTTCCAAAAAAAAAAAGCCAAACCAGTGGAGAAAAACTGTGACACAGCAGTATGCCCTGGTGTGCATCTTAGTGCTGTGATGTGTTTGAAAATTCTGAGGCTCTTAAAGTTCTGAAAGTGTAAAAAGTATCAAAGTGAGAAGTTACCCCTGAATGCTACAGCTGTTAGCTGTTAGTGTGCTAAGCTAACTGAGTCTTATCCTGTATATGGAGGTCTAAACTGTGACATTGCCCCTCTCTGTCTCTCCAGGTCCTTTGCTCGACAGCTCTGCTCTTCATCAGTCTGTTGAGTCTACTTGACTACTGCTGAGACACACACACACACACACACACACACACACACACACACACACACACACACACACACACACACACACACACACACACACACACACACACACACACACACACACACACAGTCTGTAGTGAGGTGATGATTTGATGTTGTCAGTTATTATGTTAAGCAGAGTGAGCTCACTTTGAAATCTCTCTAACTGCTGAACTCCCTGAATAAAGTCTCTCCATCAGTAATTCATGTTGTGAACATCCCTGACTCGTGGAACTCTCTTTTGCTGACTGTAAAGTGTCCACCCTGTTCATCATGAAGTCAGTTTTATGGAGCAGCTTTTTGTGAACGTGACATGGTCTAAAAATCCCTGACAGTTCACAGGTTGATCGTGGTGTAGGTTCTTATTATTATTACTAATATGATGATGATGATGATGATGATGATGATTATTATTATTATAATTATTATTAGTAGTAGTAGTAGTTGTTGTATGAAGGGGTGGGGGGCAGTACTCTTCACAATTCATTTTCTGTCGAAGGTAATTTTAGCTGAGTTGTTTTTTGTTTTTTTTGCTGAGTGTTTAGCCTGCATGTCATGTAATTGTTATGGGCAAGCGTGGAACTCTGTACAAGCTTGTAAAGCTTCGTTCCCACCTTGCTCAGCTTTGTACTTGTACTAAACTTGAGCTAAACAAATAAACTAAACTGAGTACCTCTATTCCATGTGACTAGGTCTCTATGACAGCACCGGCTGACAAAGTTTAATAGAGAGATAAAACACACAGATCTGTGTTTTGCTGAAAACAATTTCTGTGATTAATTTTGTAGTGATGGTGGATACTGGAGCCAAACTGTCAGACAGAAAAGGACAGAAGAGCAGAAGAAAGATAAACAGGAGAGAGATAGCTGTATCACGCTATAAAACAGGGGCTTAACTGTCTGTGCTAATTTTGAGTCCTATGGGGTGCCGTTTGTAAAGCAGCGCATGCTAAAAAAAAGAAAACAGCAACATTTTGTCACATTTAGCTTCAAACCATGTGCAAAAAAACAGGTGTGATTTTTTTCTAGTGACCTTTCATGACATTTAGAGCAATATTTGTCATCTTAGAAATATCTTAAATAGTTAAATGTAAATATTGAATGACACGTAAATGCTACATATAAATATAATTGTTAAATATAAATATAAATTGTAAATATAAATATGAATGTTAAATATAAATTAAAATATGTATCTTGTGTATCTAAATGTAAATATAAATGGTAAATCTAAATGTTAAATCTAAATTTTAAATCTAACCGTAAATCTAAATCTAAATGTTAAATCTAAATCCAAATCTAAATTTTAAGTCTAAATGTTAAATCTAAATCTAATTCTAGTTGTTAACTCTAAATCTTAATCTAAATGTTAAATCTAAATCTAAATGTTAAATCTAAATCTAAATGTTAAATCTAAATCTAAATGTTAAATCTAAATCTGAATCTAAATGTTAAATCTAAATCTGAATCTAAATGTTAAATCTAAATCAAAATCTAAATGTTAAATCTAAATCTCAATCTAAATGTTAAATCTAAATCTAAATCTATATGTTAAATCTAAATCTCTCAGACGCAACTATAGTTGCGGGGAGGGAGACTGGTATGGCTGAGAGCATAGGAAGGGCTGTTCTGGCAGCCATCAAACAATTTGTTACCGCGCTAGCTTCATCGCCTGCTGCAGAGCAACCGCACTCGGTCAGTGTGTCCAACTCGCCTAGCTAAAAAACAGTACAGAAAATGTAGTTAACGTGTTGTTTATGTCACCACAGGCTGCCAGGAACTCTCTTATTCCACCTGGACCAGCAACACCGTCCACCTCGACAGGGACATCATACCGCACGGTATAAATCCCCAGTGACAACTTCGGGTTTCCACCCTTGTAGACTTGGGTAAAGTTAGAGTTAGTTAACGTCTACAAAATCATAGCACACATCCTCACAACAACTGTACTCACTGTTTAACTAAACAACTAACCAACTAAACTAACATTTCTCTAAGGTAAGCGCTTCAGTATATTTAAGAAGACATGCTTGATCATCGGGGTGAGTATTGGTGCCACTATACAATGCAGTTGGTACAGTTGTTGTAGATGTTACGTCTAGACGTAACATCTACAACAACTGTACTAACTAACTGCTGTGATTTTGTAGACGTAACATCTAACTCTAACTTTACCCAAGTCTACAAGGGGGGGAACCCCGAGTTGTCACTGGGGGAGTTTACCGCGCGGTATGACGTCCCTGCGGACGTGGACGGAGTGGCTGGTCCAGGTGGAATATATCCTGGCAGCCTGCAGTGACATCAACAACGCATTAACCACTATTTCTGCAATGTTTTTTTTTTTTTTTTTTTTTTTTTTTTTTTTAACGTTTACATGCTTAGCAATTAAAGACGAAGCAGATATGCTTACGCATGAAGGGCACTTTAGCAAATGGGCAAACTAAGGTCGTCTACAGTAATTTTGTCATGCTTGAGCTAATGCAAGGCGAGTTGGAAACACTGCCCAAGTGCGGTTGCTCTGCAGCAGGCGATGAAGCTAGCGCGGTAACAAATTGTTTTATGGCTGCCAGAACAGCCCTTCCTATGCTCTCAGCCATACCAGTCTCCCTCGACATTTTGTGCGATATATATCTTTAACTCATTCCGCTAAAAATAACACAATTAAATAGATCAGATTCTCTCTATCAGCTGTGCTAGCAGCCGTTTATTCCTGACACTGCATGATCACATGTTGAACACCACAATGGTAGCTCCGTGAGCTTTTATTTTGGTACTTCCTGTTACCGGGAGTTTCAATTTTTCATATTAGCTAAATATTTAGTTGCGTCTGAGAGATTTAGATTCAACATTTAGATGTAGATTTAACATTTAAATTTATATTTAAGATTGATATTTAAATTTATATTTAACATTCATGATTATATTAAAAATTTATATTTATATTTAGCATTTATACATAGATATAGCATTTGCATGTGACATTTAATATTTACATTTAACCATTTAAGATATTTCTAAGATGACAAATATTGCTCTCAATGTCATGAAAGGTCACTAGAAAAAAAAACACCTGTTTTTTGTTTTTTTTTTGCACATGGTTTGAAGCTAAATGTGACTAAATGTTGCTGTTTCTTTTTTTAGCTTGGGCTGCTCTACAGACGGCGTCCCATAGAGTCCAACCCACAGTCAGCATTCTGCAGTTGTCTGTTCAAACTTAAGAGTCAATCAATAATATGAAGAGTGAGGTTGCGTTAGCTCTGCTTGGTAGATGACTGGCAGGACATGTCCAGGATTCACTAATGCTACACATTACAGACATGTCTTAGAGCACCGGGCTGCCAGATGGACCAAATATAGACAGCTACTAAACTGCTTTACAAACTGACAGTGTTTACTTGTTGTCACGTTAGCCTAAAGGTAGGACGGAGCGCTAGGCTGCCGATAGCGCAACATATAGCCAGCTACCATAACGTCTGTTTGACGTCATGTTTCAAACTGTTGCTCTATGTAACTGTATTGATAAATACCTTACCTCAGCGCGTTGTATCTGGTAAAAAGTTGTCTTGAACAAAGAAAATTTGTTTCGATCAGCTCTTCATTCAATATCAAAACAAACACACTTTGCTAAAAGTCATTTGCAACAGTGTGTGTGAGACTCCGGGCCAGAAGGTGGCGAGGGAGTGTAGTTAAAACAGATCCTCCTCATAGCATCTTTAACTTACTCAAACATTTATATATTTATAGTTTATCTGTTGTTCCTGTTACTCTGTACAGGCATAATATTCACTTGACTGTAGGTTAGATTTGTTAAAAATAGGAAAGCTCATATCTGTCAGGCCAGATGCTCCAGAAAAGAAAAATGTGTCAGATTTCTAATTTCTCTGAGGTTTTATACACTGACAGTTTCATTTCTTTTTTTGTCTTTAATCCCTGTGTGTGCTGAAGTGCCGTCCTTGTAGATGAAACACACACAAAGTTCCCTCTTAGATGGCACAAAGAGGTGCGCTAAAGTGCTCAGATGTCTGTCTGACATGAGTCTGGGTCTGTCCAAGGGTCGCTGTCCCTCTCTGTAGTAACTTGCTAAATGCTGTGAAGCTCTGAACTCATGGTGGGTTAAGATGAGGACAGACTTCTTTATGTTGGGTTCCTGCTGATAAAATAAGACTTTATTAATGTTAACAGACCTAGACCTATCAAGTGCTCATTTGGCACTTGATAAATAAAGATTGATTGATCGATGACAGGCTCCTGAAGGTGTGATAAACATGTATTCCTCTCAGGGACATGGCACAGATCTCCAGTCAGTCCCACTGTAGCTAAAGGAGCTTGGAGGCGAGGTCTCAGTGTGAGGGAATAACACACAGACCAGTCATGTAACAGTTTATTCAGCATGGCAGCTGTGTCACTACACAACAGAGTCAACAAGGTTACAGAAACACAGAGGATACAGCATGGACAGGTTAACCCCACAGGACTGTGAGCTGAGGGGGTGAGGATGGAAATACACCACGCTCTGACACAGGTTGGCTCCTCGTTCACAGCAAACAGAGAGACAAACAAACTCAGAATCAGTTGACAGAGAGAAATGACTTTACAAAGGTTTCTGTGTTCAGGTGGCAGAGCGGACACTCCTGGTGTGTTCAAGGCCGCCGGATTTCAAAGTGTAGTGACAGCCAGCTCTAAACAGAAAGGTGTTTATTTCTTTAAAAACACACCGTCACTGTGACGAGAGCAGCTGTGACAAACATACAGAGCTGGTTTTTAACACGACTCAAACAGTCAAAATCATAAGGCTGATCAGGAAACAGGGAGTTATGTCAGATGTGTGAAGGCTTCAGGTGCAGGTTTCAGTAAAGAGTAAGAGGCCCTTTAAAAAAAGTCAATTACACAAACACCGATGCTACCGTATAATCTGGACTGACGGGTCACAGGGCTCACAGCTGGTCTGAGCTCAAGATGAAAGCACCTGCTCAGGTAGAAGAAGGTTCTGGTTCTGGCCTGTCTGTGAGATGGCTGACTTCATCCTGTGATGATTCATGTGTTAATAAATACAAATAATTTAAAGGCTACGATTAGTTAAACTCTGTTTCTAACCCCGTGGTCTCTGTTTCTGATTAAATGTTAGGATTCAGTCAGACCCTGATTCTCAGTTTGTTCAAGCGGCTCCAAACAGAATCTGCTCTGTCTGCCAAAAGTTCAAGGTTCAAGCAATGAGTTCATGATAGTTAAAAACAAGTGAAATGATTGTTAGAGACAAACGCTTAGGAACACTGACACCTGACCATCTCAGGAGGAGCGGCTAGCTGGAGTTAAAGGAGGTCTACTGATTCCACAATCAACTGGATCAGGTTCAAACTTTAGCTTCAGGAAGGGAGACAGCATCACATGGAGAGGGTCTAGAGATCATGGAGGACCTCCAGCACGGTGGCCAGGGACCAGGCCTGAGTCTCACAGCTGAAGGGACAGAACTGCCCATTCTCATTGGTCAGCTCAGGGAGACCTCTCCATGGGGACCTGTGCAGGTAAAACAGGGATCAGTCCATCAGTGCTCTGGGCCTTTACTCTGAGAACAGGTCTACACACTGCAGAGATGAATGAGTGGATAAGTAAATGAATGAATGAATGCATAACACATAAAGCAGGAGCAGGTCCGAAGCACACTTCAGCCCCGTCGACTCTGACACTTCACTCACACATACACATATCAGTGTAGTATGGTCCTTATGGTGTGCAGTCAATCTACAGAGCCCCTAAAGGGACAAAGGCAGGGGAAATAAAAACATATGTACATCATGAGCTCCAGAAAGTTTTGTATGCACAAGAGATATCAGGACTTCAGCCCTGTTCACACAGGATTACTTTTCCCTAGAGACCTCTGATAATCTGCGTTAACTGTGGAGCAAGTCTGTGTTTTAATCTGTGTGAAATGATGATGTCTTCTACTTGTAAAGAAAACTCCAGGACAAATCGCTGAGCATATTTCAGACACACATAGGTCCTCTGATGAAACTGATACAGTCTGGATCAAAATGAAATTTCAGGAGGCTGTACTTTTTGATAAGGTGTCTGCAGCTGTTTCTGATCAAAGATGATTCAGACAGGTTTAAACAGCACCATGATAACACGTCAAACATACTACAGTCATATGTTTAGACAGCTCTTTAAAACACACAGCACTAAAATATGATCTGGAGTCTCCCTGTGTGCAGAAGAGTGTATGATCATATCAATTACAAATACAGCTCAACCCAGTCCTGCACTGTCCTTTTTATCACAGGAGCACAGTGGGCACAGAGAGTTAGGGCTGGCTGGTTTCCACTGGACACCTCGCATCTCGTGCACACAGGAAATATATATTTGTAATTCTCCTGCCACGTCCCGTTACGGGCTCCATATAAACCCAACAGTGTTTAGATTCTTGGATAATGATTGGTTGACACAGAGACAGATGATCATGTGACCTTCATACCTCTCCAGGTGGGTGTAATGTCGTGACAGGACATTTTTCACCAGTGTCACGGTCCGGCTGTATTTCTCCTCCCCCAGCTTCTTTGCAAAGAAGAGCTTCGCACGCAGGAAGTATCCTACAGGCCAGAGCCACTCCTACACACACACACACAAAGAGAAAAAGCAGTTCCACATTTACATCAGACAACAGACATCACGTCTGCACCCTCCCCAGAGAACATGGTATCATAACTCAAGCTTGTGTCATTTTATTGAAATGTCAACTTTTACAGGAATAATCCTGTTTAATCGTCTCCTTTGGGCCTCTATACATGTGTGTCAGTGTCTGTGTCAGCCTCAACCTCCTCCTCTGTCTGTATGCTGATGGTTTGGTTGTTTTTGGACGTTTCTGATCATAGAGTAGGAGTGGTTACATCAGCAGCGTGCACAGTGCACAAGTGACTTTGCATGTTGATAGGTGAGTGGAAGAAGCTTATCAGAGCAGCTACGATAGTGGACGTAGCAGGGAGGAAGAAAAACAAACAAAGTGTAATGAAACTCCAAACAGATAAAGCTTTTTCCTCAACGTGGGTGGAGCTGGGCTCCACTTTCACGGACTTGGAGAGCAGCACGGGACAAAGAGCAGCGCTAGTTAGCATTCTGCTAACCAGATAATTGTCAAATACCCATTGTTAGCTTGTTCCAACATGCCAAGTAAGGTGCACAGTTCTCAAGTCTCTCCCACGTACAAACGTGATGCTACAGGTGGTTGCCGGGCTAGTGAGTGTGTTCATGCAGTCACTGTCTGAGGCTGTGGGTGTGAGCTGATGCTGGCTCTGATCTAAGGAGGAGGAGTCCAGTTTGAAGGTTTTGTTTACTAACAAGCAACCAAAACTCCTGCAGACCCTACCTATAAGTTCACACCTCAGACAGTTCCAGACATTCGTTACAAACATGAACCAATCAAAGTTTAGAAACAAAGAGGTTTACTGCTCTTCAGCTCTGTTCCTCCTCTTTCTGAAGGAAGCAAACAATTACCAGCTGCAGGTGTTTATCATGGACTGTATAAAGAGTGGACAGGGTGACTCCACCATATACAATTGCATGGTTTTGAAGCCAAAATACCCCCATCACAGGCGTAGCCCTTGGTAGCAGTTGTGCAGCCAGAGTCTGTGCAGTAGAGCCTGTGAGGGATTCTGGGAGAATCTGAGTGAAGCTGGGTGACAAAAATATTAGTATTTTTTTCCTTTGAGAGTCTAATAACTTCCTGACCCTCCTGACATATTTTACAGTACCTGAAAAAAATACACAAGAACGGCAGCTGTCAATCATCGTTAGACGTAAAGCCTTGTTTTTAACCCTGCATAACTAATGAAAATGAAACTCCTCAGAAAAAAGAGGACCTGAATACATGGTAGCCAAACGATATCTTCAAATCACAACAACAATTGGACGTGAAAAACATTTCTATGACATGTATTCAATTTTTAAAGTTTGATCACAGCCTATCTGGAATAACTGGAGAGACAGATTTTTTTTACCTATACTGGAGCCAGTCACCAGGGGGGCGACCTCACTTCGAGTCGAGCAAGATTCGTCCATTTTTTTGTACAGTTTTTGGTGTTTATCAAAGTCTTTTTAACTCAGGGGTTTGCAAACTTTTAAGCCTCCCCTCCCCACTGACAGGCTGAGCCATAAACAAAGAAATAAAAATGTCTAAGAAACTTCAATCAGCTGCTGTGACTAAAATCAGACCACCTAGCTGCACATGTTGCTGTGCACAGCATGTTTTTGCAATGATTTGGGGAACTTGGTGTGAAGAAATTTTACCAAAACTGAAGTTTTACCCACTCAGCCATCATCTTTTTACCATCTCCTAAAACGAACCTGTGACAACTCATTTCTGTGCTTCCCCATGTTTGTTTTCTTATACGTCTTGAAAGGGATGTAACTGAAATGAAATTGCCCCTCTGGGATCAATAAGTATTCTGATTTTCCTGTTTGTTAAGCGCCTTGGGTTTTTTGAAAGGCGCAATATAAATTTGAGCTATTATTATTGATGAACTATGTAAACTTGCTATGCTGTGTTCATGTCCAGTCATAGGCGCAAATCCCGGGGGGGACGCAGGGGTCATGTACCCCCCTTCCATAAAGTTGTCCCCCCTAAAAAATCCAGTTGTAATTAATTTTCTAATAGTAATGTTTTCTTTTTCAATGGTGTAATACAAGTCATGCTACTTAAAACACAATGATTGACGAGTTTAACTATTGAAAGATCACACACACACCCCTCCCCGTGCGATCCTCACAGTGGTTTGATCCAATCTATTTCTCCCTGCACAGATGCTGCAGCCGCGCACACACACGCACACAAATAGACGCATAGAGACAGAGCGGAGGGTCGCGGTCAAGTAAGTAGCTTTCACTGAAGAACTTATCAATCATAACTTCACTTGTTAAACAGACACACAGAGAAAATGAAAAGCAAATGTCAACTCCTTTTTCCGAAGTCTGACAGTATGCTTTAAATAAACACAAAACACTGATTAAGCTTTCATCAGATGTGGTGCGCACACACAGACACAGACTACAGAGCGCCAAGGATCGCGATTAAGTGCATTAAAACACTGAACAATTTATAAGTTATTTATCAAACCGTTTGCTGCTGGCTGACAAACAGCCTCTCCTCTATGAT
Source organism: Halichoeres trimaculatus (assembly GCF_033239565.1). Classification (NCBI taxonomy): domain Eukaryota; kingdom Metazoa; phylum Chordata; class Actinopteri; order Labriformes; family Labridae; genus Halichoeres; species Halichoeres trimaculatus. The sequence goes on from NW_027437193.1 coordinate 34,935,145, forward strand.
GCAAAGAAGGCTGTGACAGATAAGACAGACAGGTGACATGCTGACATCCTCGTCCTCTCATTTATGACAAAAATATTAAAACTATTTAAGATGCCTCTAGTGAGATAGAGGCATCTCTAGTGAGATTTATGAATTCATAGATGAAGCCATTATCTATTCAAGTCTTACGTTCTATTCTAGATTTATTGAATTAAAAATAAAGTAGTTATGACTTTGACTTAGATCTTGAATAGATCAGTTTCTAATTCCATTCTGACTGTTAATTTTAACCCCTTATTGTCCTTCAATTAAAATCAACACTTTTCATTAATTTGGATTAAAAATACTAACTATTGAGTTCATAGTGTTGTTGCTGCCACATTCATGCCAAAAATTTTTTTCATGAACTAAAGGAAAATTAAATCAAGGCTGATTATCCATAGTTTGGACTAGTCACTGTTTAATATCACAATATAAAACAACACAGCAAAAATTATAGCATTTATTTTTATGTCCCCCCCCTAGGAATCAGTCTCTGAAATTTTACTGTTTATTGTCTCCCCCAACAATGAAACAGGATTTTCGCCCCTGTGTCCAGTATGGAAATCACCTACTCTTCCACTCCCTCACAGTCACAATTATGCATTTAGGTACCTATACATGGTACCTTTTGATTTTACATGAATCAGTACTTGATGATACAGACAGAATTCAGTCGGTACTTATAAAAGTACTTAATTAGGTACCCATCCCTAACAGAAACCGCTCAAAACGCCTAGTGACTCTTAAAATAAAAAAAGCGTATCCAAACTAGATGGTATTTATCTTGACTACAACGACAAACGAACATAATGAGCAGAGCCAAACCAGTTTTTTCAGCCCAACATGAATGGCGAGCTTGGTCACAGATCAAGCAACAGCCCCCTCCTACTTTGTCAACGCCTAATGTTGGCAGGCGTGTGTATGGCTGGGCAGCGGCTGGGGGGGGGTTACCACAGAATATGAAACTGCCTGAATTGCTCATCCCTAGTTTGGAACATATGCTGCTACAGACTGCACCAGGAAAGTGACTCTGTTCATGGTCTGCTGGTCTCACTCACTGGTCCCTGGTGGTAGTTGAAGCCTTTGGCCAGGTTGTAGTTCTCGTTGTCCAGAGCATTGTCGTAGACCCCACAGTACACCATGTCACTATGACACACACATGATGACAGTGTGAAACAGAGTGTGTGTGCATCACAGAAATACAAACAGTGATGAAGAGGAAGAAGAGTGTGTTACTCTGGGTCCAGGGTCTTCATCCCCAGGGGTCCCAGAAGTTTCTGCTCAGCCACCTCTAGAGCCCTCCACGCTCTGTCTACTGTGAACAGCTCTGGAGCCTGAGGACACAAGCAGCCAATCAGAGCTCAGAGAGCATGGACAGGAAGTGAAAGCTGTTCACCAATGAAAGAGCAGCAGTGAGGTCACTCACCACCACCATGGCTATGGTGAAGTTGGGCCTGAGCTGGTAGTCACACCAGGGGCTGGATGCTCCATAGCTGTCCTTGTAGATGCCCCTCTTATGGACCAGGTCTGGGCGCTTCTCTTTGGGGTCCTGAGGGTCCAGAGAGACCCAGAAACCAGCTTCAAAGGTCTGCTGGATCTGCTGGTTCCACTGGGGGTACGAGACAAACACCTCCTTACCTGGGACAAAAAACAAAGAGTTAATGCTCGGAAAAAAGATTGTGTGTGTATGTGTGTGTGTGTGTGTGTGTGTGTGTGTGTGTGTGTGTGTGTAGTACCATCTCTGTGCACTTTAGCTCCGTCATAGGGGAACAGTCCCTTGGCTTTGAGCTCCACCACCCAACGAACAACCGACTTACTGAGACCCACAATCTCAACTGCTGCTCCATCTCTGCTCACACACACACACACACACACACACACACACACACACACACACACACACACACACACAAACACAAAGACACACACACACACACACACACACACACACACACACAAAGACACACACACACACACACACACACACGCACACACACACACACACACAGACACACACACACACACACACACACACACACACACACACACACACACACACACACACACACACACACACACACAAAGACACAAACACACACACACAAACACAAAAACAGACAAATAGGTAATTATAATCCACTGAAAGATTTTGTTGTTGTGTTTTTCTTTAAATCGTGCACAATCTAAATAAACATGATTAAATCATCATAAAGTAAAAGCAAAAAGAAAAACTAAAGAAGGTGTGTGTGGGTGTGTGTGTGTGTGTGTGCGTAGGTGTGTGCGTGTGTGTGTGTGTGTGTGTGTGTGCGTAGGTGTGTGCGTGTGTGTGTGGGTGTGTGTGTGTGTGTGTGCGTAGGTGTGTGCGTGTGTGTGTATGTGTGTGTGTGTGTGTGTGTGTGTGTGTGTGTGTGTGTGTGTGTGTGTGTGTGTGTGTGTGTGTGTGTGCGCGCGCGTCTGTATGTGTGACCTTGGAGTAGAAGGCATGCCCTTGTTCCTGGCTGTCTCACTCTCTCCCATTTTGTCCATCCAGGTCCCACAGTTGAAGCGGTTTCCTCCGGTCACAAAGCCTGTAGCTGGATCCACTCTGACAGACAGGTTGAACCCTGAGGGGGAAGGTGGGCAGGGAATCAAACCCTCAACCATGACAACTGGACACAACAACATGTTTTTCACTCAAACACACACACACACCTTCGTCTCTCATGTTCATGTCAATCTTGGGTCCAGCGTTTCTCTCTCTGAAGGAAATCCCCTCCAGGTGGCGCTGCAGAGCCTCCTGGATCACATCATACAGAGGCTGCTCCTGCACAAACACACACACACACACACACACACACACACACACACACACACACACACACACACACACACACACACACACACACACACACACACACACACACACACACAGGATAAATAGTAAAATGTGAGGCAGACTATGCAGACTGACTGACTTGAGGAACACTGAGAGGGTGTGTGAGTGTGTTTGGGTTCATCTTGGTGCACAGGTCACACAACTTTCCTCAGACACAGCTTCTTCTAGAGTTTTCTGACACAAAAATGTGTCATATGGTGAGTCCTTAGGTCACATGGTGCAGTGTAACCCTCACTTCATGTCAGTGTGTTCATGAAATGATTTAAAAAACACACTTGTTTTATATGCTGTCTGTGAAGGATTTAAACTCAGATGATCACAGTGTGTGTGTTTGTGTGTGTGTGTGTGTGTGTGTGTGTGTGTGTGTGTGTGTGTGTGTGTGTGTTTGTGTGTGTGTTTGTGTGTGTGTGTGTGTGTGTACGTACCACCTCTCCAGGTTTGCAAGGCTCACAGTCATCGGTCGGGTACATACGCGTGACGGGGCAGCGGAGGATCTCCACACCATGCGGGACCAGGTTGGTGTAGTCCTGGACACAGATGAAAACTTTCTACTGAGCACAGTGCACTGTAAAATGTGACTTGTTGATTTTCAGGCACGCCAAAGTCTACTATTTGATTGTTTTTTTTCTAGGAATGATCCTGAAAAGCGTGATTTGGGAACCCCCCAAGCCCTCTACATTCATCTCATCTCATGACTATATGTGTGGCACATGAACTCTGTCTACCTGGATGCACTGCAGCCACCACCACACAGCATCACGGCAGTTGTAGCGAGCGCAGCGGCCCTCGCCCAGCAGGTTAGGGATCAAGCCATGACGCAGCGTCCCCGCAAAGGCCAGGATGATGTTACTGAGGAGACCATCAGGCTTGTTAGTGATTGGACTTGGTGCAGACTCATGGGTGGTAAAATAACAATAACATGTCAGAGAGTGTGAACGTTTACCGCGCCTCTGTGTGTCTTCCTGTGAGCAGCATGAGACCTCTGAGAGCGATGAAGGTGTCTCTGCCCCAACAACGGAAGATCCCCGAGGAGAAATGAGGAAGACCTACAGAAGATCGTCATTGCATTATTTCATTTTAGGCATTCAAATATTTCAGCTTTTTTCTACAATATCTAAACAATGACCAAAAGTTAAAGGTTTTGGTTTCTGTGTCAGATCCATCCAACCAGGACGGCGCTGCTACTCTAGGTATGTGTAAGAGTCAGTCAGCAGGGGGAGCTCTAAATCTGGTAATCAAACAGGGGTGACAAGTCTCATCTCAGTGATTACTCTGATTTAAGCTCCTCCCCATGTGTGTTAGTTCACCTGCAGCCAATGAGACGCAGCACTGCTCCTTCTGCCCGGTGATTGGACTGACGCGGAATGGAACATCGTCCAGTTTGGCAGAAAGCGGGGGCAGGGCGGGGAAACGTCCTTCTCCACACATCTGAACCGACCCCAGTGCCAAGTGACGCACGAAAGTGGAGCCGTTCTGGACGAAGCTGGAAGAGAGAAGAGATGTGCTGTTTAACTTCTCCTTCATCCACAAAGTGTCCTCAGTGAGCTGTCCTCTCTCTGCCGTACCTGGACATGAGTTTGTAGGTGGAGTCCAGGGCCGTGGTGTAGGTGGACACCAGGATGGCGTCAAAGTAGCAGGGGATGAGGTAGCGAGGGAAGTGCTTCAAGTAGTTGAACATGGCGGCCAACCACTGACCCACCTGTGCACACACCACACACACACACACACACACACACACACACACACACACACACACACACACACACACACACACACGCGCACACACACACACACACACACACACACACACACACACACACACACACACACACACACACACACACACACACACACACACAACACACACACACACACACACACACACACACACACACACGTTATTTTCCTCCTAGAAATCTGCAAACTGAAGCCTGAGGAATCAAAGATGAAAACAAACAGATTCAGCTGAGTGAATTTAAACACCATTAAAAGGACGACTGTCAAGAAAGCGAGCAGAGTCATGTCTGAAAATGTGACCTCATACATCCTGACCCATCTTTAAGATCACAAAGTTCTGAGCAGGTCTGACCTGAGCCAGCGGCCCCTCTTTGTGGATCAGTCTGTTGGACACGTAGTCTATCAGCCAGTCTCCTTGCCTCAGGTTGGCACACACAGGGTGGCCCAGGTCGTTGTTTGGGCGGATATCAGCTAACACAGACATCAGACCTGCGCACACACACACACACACACACACACACACACACACACACACACACACGCGCACACACACACACACACACACACACACACACACACACACACACACACACACACACACACACACACACACACACACACACACACACACACACACACACACACACACATATCAGCTTTCTGATTTCAGTGTATCTATTATAATTTCTCAGTCTAATACGCTTCAATTACATCAGATACGTCTGCAGTCCTACTCTGTTCTGTTGTGTGATGACTGCGTTCTTTAACCTGAGTCCATGAAAAAAAAAACTCACACTCTCACACACTCTCACACACTCTCACACACTCTCACACACTCTCACACACTCTTATACACTCTCCCTGTCAGACTGAAGGTGAGGCCAGCAGCAGTTACCTTGCAGTCCAGCGTATTTGAAGCTCTCCCAGCCCGGGATGCTGTAACATCCTCCTCCATCCTCTTGTTCTTCAGCATCACAGCGGAACAGCAGCACATTCAGGTCTGCTAATGTTAGCTTAGCCATCAGTCTGAGAGTCACACACAGATGGAGCATGAAAAGGTTTACACAGTGTTAAAATGAGGACAGCTGTCTTAGGTTTAGGATGCCTCCTTTCTCTGACTTTACTTTCAAACACACATAAATAAAGTCACATAAGAAGAATGTCAGATTGTTTGGGGTGTGTACTGTCTGTCACCTGACTTCACACACTGCTGCTGCCTGTTCTGGTGCTTGATGCAAATCAAAACCCTGATTGTTTCTTGATTTTTTTTTTTTCATAAGATCCCTCTGCGAGCGCTAAATGTTTATATCTGCATCTTCTTTTCTCAGATATGATAAGCTAATCATATGTCTGTCAAAACATGAACAAATGAATTCTATTGAAAGTCTATTGACCATGTCTTAAACTTCTATGGAGGGAACATTATTTCGCAACATATATCTTTATAGTTTTATCGCCCAGGCTTGATGCAGACTCATGCAGACATGTTTTTGTGAGAAAGGTGTTTCCATTGCACTTTTGCGATAAACTCCAATATGAAAACCTCTGTAAACCCTCTTCATGAGAGGGTAGAAACTTTTTATCAAAACTTGAGATGTTTTTCAAAATTTTGGTGTCTCTATTACCAATTTTTTGATTGTGATATTCAGGTTTTGCACGATTCTAGGTGTGACAGAAACTCAGCTACTGCCATCAGACAGACAGTATAAAGCTCCACCGCCTCAGATAAACATTTATGAAAAATCCATCATCCCCTCAGCCATAACCCTCCTGAATAAGAACTAAAAGCCTAAAATCTGCCTTTCCTGTTAGTATGTGTTCTTTCAATCTGAATCTGTTTTTGTTTTTGTAGAAGCTGTACACGTTGTCTTCTGAGCCATGTTGAAGAATTTCTTTCACCGTTGGGGCAGACAGTAATGTCTTTCCATCAATATCCATCTATCCATCTTTATTTATCGATATTCAGTTTTATTTCTTTTTTTTCAGACTAGAGGACAAACATATGGACGTATGGAACTGAAAATTATACTGGCAGAGTTTTTTAACATTGTACAGCTTCAGTTTGAAGTAAAAATTAAATATCTAGCAATATGGACACAAAAGAAGTAGGCCACATTGATAGTCTCTATTTATAACATCTCAGTAAAAGCCTCCTCCCACCTTACTTTTGCGTTGGAGCGTCTAGGAGACCTGATTTGTTTGTTTTTCGGGTGAAAACTGATCAAACTCCTGAGGCTGAGCTTTAAAAGTTGTGTTTAAATATAATGTTTTGTTTTAAACGGTCATCTTTCAAATGATCCCAGAGTTAATCAAGAGTTGATCTGGAGTCTGGGGTTACTCCTACTTTACTGACAGTCTGTGTCTGTCAGCTTTGTGTGTTCAGCATGTGCTCACTGTGAGAGGGGCTTCTGCAGAGCCTCGGGTGGATTCTCTTCCGCCACGCTGCCCTTCCTGTATTTGGGGCTGAACTGGGACAGATAGTACCTCAGGATCCCCACCAGCTTCTGAGCCTTCGGGTCCAAACTCACCCTGCAAGTGGGTGAAAATGTCCCGTGGTTATTCAGTTCACTGTCTCAGATCACCATGAAATCTGAGTGTGTGTGTGTGTGTGTGTGAGTGTGTGTGTGTGTGTGTGTGTGTGTGTGTGTGTGTGTGTGTGTGTGTGTGTGTGTGTGTGTGTGTGTGTGTGTGTGTGTTTGTGTGTTTTACCTGAAGGCAATGACACTGCCAGGTGTCAGCTTCTGGAAGGTTATTTCCTGCACAAACTCTGATCGACCTTTAGACGTAACTCCAGCCTTCTTCACCACAGTGCTCTGCTCCAGCTTTAAACACATCATAGACGTTAAATTCAAAACAACCGCGTGTTTTACCACGTGTGTGAGTGTGTGTGTGAGCATGATGAGGCTGCTCAGAGCAGTACTGACCGGGATATGCTCTCTAAACTCTACAGTGTACTCTGTCATGCCGTTGATGTGTTTGTCATCCTTCTTATAACTCCCAGCATGCCTTTCTACTGTCCTGGCCTCCAGCACCACTTCCTCTATCTTTCCTAAAAGAAAAATGTTCATGGGTTTAAAGGATAGATCAGCAGGATACACACAGAGACACTAAATATTAAATGGACTGTGTTTGTGCGGCACTCAACACCCCGCTTCCACACACTGAGTATCACTGGGTACTCCACTCCTGAGCCACAGCCACCCAAAGATGATGATGATGAAGGTTTTCACATACCAGGTATGAACATGGGTGGGACGTTGGTGCTGTACTCGTGGGTCTTGGGGTTCCAGAAAGCCGTCCTGCACACTGCCACCACAGACTGGTGAGTGCTGGGACAGTGACGAGTGATTGCAACAATATCTGAATCTACCTGATCCACATACACCTGCAGAGGAAGAGGAACAACAGGCCCAGATGGGTAAGATTAACACTGATGAGGCTGCTGCTGAAGAACAACACACACACACACACACACACACACACACACACACACACACACACACACACACACACACACACACACACACACACACACACACACACACACACACTAACAGGCCATGTCCTTACGCAGCCGGGTATCTGGGAAACCCACTGATACCTTCACTTAGATACCGGTTCATGAACAATACTTTTTTCTATATCAATTTTATCATATCAATTCTAACACAATGAAAAGAAAACAAATAGAAAACGTTACACATCATGGTACAGATCTAGACTTTCATTTTTCATCTTAAGTATTTTTCCACTCTGAGCAGTTCCCTAACATTAAAAACCAACAACAAATAATTTCCTGTGCAAAAGAACGGCTTCAAACAAGCAACAGGTCAGCAGTGTTGTGCATGAACGAGTAAAAATGAACTCGTTTATTGAACAGGCTCATATTTTTAGGTGCCGAGAGACGAGTGGAGTTGCCAACAGGCCCCCCAGTAAAGTGTCTTGATTTGCTGCTACACGTTTTTTGAAAAAAACAAACAAAAATACATTAAAAAAATGCTTGAGTGGTCTGAAAAGTTGTTGAATATAGCGACAGATCTGCTAAGTTGGCAACAGCTGCATGCCACATGTAATGTTGCAGCCTATCACTGGTGGCATTATCAGATCTTGATCACATGATTAACCATCTAGCTACCGAAAGACAAGCCGTATTTTGATATTCAGTATGACCAAAACATTTGGGTCTGTGTCATACAGGAACCAAAGTTCAGTACCTAGCCTTGGGGAAACATTATATATTTTTATATGTTTAGGCCTGTCATCGACACCAAACCACAGTTGTATGTCACTAAAAAACATGTTTTCTGAAAACTCTGCTTTCATGGTTTCATCCATATGCCAGGAAACAAAAGTTTGTGGTGCTTGAATATCTAGCCCTAACCATATCTAAATGACAGGGGTCCATTCTGGTTGGCTGGTATGGGTTCCACACCTAAAAACACAGCCCCCTATGGGTTTGGTATGCCTTGAGCACCTGTTATGCCTGGACAAAAGTATTTACAAAAACAAACTAGGGGGGTATTTGTTTTTACAAATGTCGGGCTGCATGTGACCAAAGTCTCATAGTTCATGCTGTCACCTGTATGAATCCCTGCGCAGCCAGCTCCTGGTGCAGCCTGTTCAGAGCCTGTTTTCCAGCTATGATGCCGGTCTGCGGTCCAACCTCAGAGGTGGAGGTGGGAGCTGCTGAGGGGTTCCATTTAGGATAAAAACGCTCCTCCTTCACCACTGAGATCTACACACACACACACACACACACACACACACACACACACACACACACACACACACACACACACACACACACACACACACACACACACACACACACACACAAACAGGATAACACCAAGTTAATACATGATGTCATTAACTTTTTAACTTGTCGGTATTAAAGTTGTTTTTTTTTAAGCTACCAGACGCTGAAGCTTAATTAATTATCTCAGGAACTACAATTACTGGTTATGTAATGAAAGATCTTTGCCAGTGGTTGGGTGGTGGAGTGCTTACACTGCTGTGTTCCAAGTTTTAGAAAAAAGGGACAGAAGAACTAACCCAGCAGGAGGTGCTCAACAGTGGAACCTAATAAAAGCTGCAAAGGTCTGACTTCTTCTTAAATTTCTCTGGCTTTGGAGCCAGCCCCTAGTGAATGCTGAGGGAACTGCAGTTTGAAGCTCTTGTTCTTTGGGGCAATGCTTGAGAAACCCATATAAAGCTTTGCAGATTAGTTAATGATTTAATTAGATACAAGTTGACCTACGGCAAGGTCCTGTCCACAAACGCAATGAGTCAGTCACAGTGTGAAAAGCCTTATTCTTTTTCTGAGATTTGAAGTTTAAAAATGGTCAACCGGTGTTCATGGGTTACACACTACTCCAACACAAGGTATCTTGAGAGTCTGGGTGACAGGGTGTAGTTTTAACCTTTTCCTCAGACACGTCTGAACAGAGCAAAGTGTCTTCTTTGGATAAAGTTGAGCAGCAGACCAACATCAGCTTTGTGTGAACCAAATGAAGAAGGATGTCTCCATCTGCTCTAAGGTCAGCTGACATCCTATCTGAGGCAGCAGGTTCTGACTTTGCTGTAAAGAAATATAAAGTTATCTTTAACACTAAAACCACCACTGCAGTCTGACAGATGCTTTGGGATTTTCTCTAACGTTTGCTAAAGTTAACCTAACGTTACCTCCTAGCTGCGTTAATCATCATGTCTCTTTGTTTGTTGGGAGTTCATTGGCCTGTCTTGTTGTAGTATTTTTTCTTTAATGAATTGTTTGCTGTTGTTCAAAGGGCTTGAGTTAATCTAATGTTAGCTTCTGGAGCTTAGCTTCATTAGCTTATCTGTAATACTCGAGCTAACAAAGGTTGTCAAACGCTGTGCTGAATGATTCAGTGTAAATCCTGTAGCTCCAAACTAACAGAGACACACTCTTGGTAAAGATTTACCATCTTTAAAAAGGAGGTTTTATTTCTGTCCTGACCAATGCTGATCCTCTGTCTTGTTGTCTAGGATGCTGATGCTAACCAGATGCTGTTTATCAGGTTTGCTCTGGGATCGTTACATTTAGTCTGTACTTGAAGCTTTTTATCGACCTTCTCAACAATAAAATGATTCATATCTCCCTCCAACGTGGATTTTAGAGACTTTTGGGGACCGAAAGATGATCTGTGATCTTTCTGTCTCCATCAATCATCAAGAGCATCCTGAGAAATGTCTCCGACTGTGACATCTGCCATAGCACCTGTTACTAAATATTCACTGTTTGTCTGAGTGAGTGAAGGGGGCGTGGCTTAGCCAGAGGTCAATTACAGAGGTACAAACAGGTAAGCTTGGGCTGTCCATTGTGGTGCCTGTATGGAAATAATGCTTTCAACAAACCTCCAAATAAAAAAATAATGTGGCTGAGGGTTTTCATTTTCTAGTTCATTATATGTGTGTGTGTGTGTGTGTGTAACCTGGTGAGGCACAAGCTCATCGTATCCTCTGGTAGAGCCGGTGGCACAGCAGGCCATGGAAACAATGGCTGAGCTGGGGAGGGAGTCCAGGGCTGAGCGCAGCTAAGGGAAACAGAGGAGAGTTGGAGTTAGGCACAGACACACACCTGTTACCTGAACGGATCATCCTGCTTCACATCAGCACACTGACACTCACACCATCACTGCACGTGTGCTTCCTTCAGAGACCCAAAGGACTCAGACTCTGCACCTGGTTTTCTTACAGCACATGAAATAAGACGGACTGATAAAAAGGGAGGAGTACCACCTTCACCTGACCTACACTCACCCGTATGGGACATTCATTATCATGGGTCACATCCAGGAACATGGCGTGTGCGATGGATGGCATCAGAGGGCGGAGACTGGGCTGAACCAACGCTCCGACCGGCTCTCCTCCATATCGGTACACCAGCCGTCCCTCCTCATGGCTGTCACCAGCCGACATGGCCTCTGTGGGCAGGAGGGGGCGGGGTTACCTTCACTCATCAAACACAGTCTGTGCCGCTGCAGCACAATGGGGGGGGCACCTTTGCAGGTGAGCACTCACTGACAGACACAGGCTTTAGTTCAGTCAGAAGGTGCACTGAGCTCACAGGGAGGACAGGTGAAAGGTTGAAGCTTGAATTTACTCCTGATTTTCAAACATCAGCTGGTTTATCAGCGAATCAGAAGCCAGGACAGTGCCTGTCTGTGAAGCTCTGTGTTTGTTCTTCAACATGAAGACAAAAAGACAGAAACAACCAGGGTGAGCTAAGCTGACTTTTACAGTCACATAGAGCTCAGATAACTTCTCTCAGCCTATGGACAGTGTGTGGACAGCGTCTTTAGCCCTTTAACTCTTTTATGAGTTCTGCTTGGTAACTCTAACTCTGGAGCTTTGTGGTGATCTATCTTGAGACCCACCTGTTAAGACCCTAACCTGTGGAGGTGTGTGTGTGTGTGTGTGTGTGTGTGTGTGTATGTGTGTGTGTGTGTGCGTGCGTTTGTGTGTGTGTATGTGCGTGCGTGTGTGTATGTGTGTGTGTGCATGTGTGTGTGCGTGTGTGTGTGTGTGTGTATGTGTGTGTGTGTGTGTGTGTGTGTGCGTGCGTGTGTGTGCGTGTGTTCATTTATCACGTACTGTACCTCTGATCAGAGATGAGATGCCTAGCTTGGTCACGAAGACGTTATCCAGCTTCTCGCTGCCAGTGAAGAGCTCAGCCACCACATACAGGTTAGGACAAACTGCTCGGGCTACGTCCAGCATGAACTGGTCAGCCACAGCAAGGCAGCACACAGATACCAGTGCAGGCAGGACAACAAGTCAGGATGAGAGACAGACAGAGACAGAGATGGAGGAGGAAGAGGAGGAGTAGGAGGAGGAGGAGCAGCCAGTTAGTGAGAACAGGCCTCAGAGTGACCACAGCATGCAGTCACAAGGACCCCGAGAGCAGAGATACACAGAGACAGAGGGACAGACAGAGACAGAGAATGGGAGGGGGGTGCAGGATGATGTGGTGAGAAGAACAGAGAAAAACACAGAGTCAGTTCATGCCTCAGAGTGGTACCTCGAATCAGGCTGCTTATCCCCAGCCGGTTCACAAACACATTGTCAAGCAGCTCGCTGCCTGTGAACAGCTCAGCGATCACATACAGGTTGGGTCTGACCCGCCTGGCAGCATCTAACATGAACTGGACCACACACACACACACACATACACACAGGGAGAGAAGAGTCACACTCACAGAGAATCAAAGGCTCAAACTTTTACTCTTTGTTCTGATGGAATCTCCAACACGTCTAAAACAGTACGCAGACTTTAATCTCGACTAGGCATCATCTGTAGACTACAGGTTCAGGTGCTCACTCCTTAGATTAAACAGACCCTGTGAAATTACCTGAACAGAATAATGAGTCAGAATCAGGGGTTGAATAGTACAGGCGACCCACAGTTCAGTCTAGACCTCAGTTTTTAGCCAATGGTTTGGTTCATTCTCAGTACGTTTTTTTGTGCCTTTTGACCTTTTTTTCCCCAAAATAAGCTTTTTATTTTGCCTGTCAGACTTAAAAACAAATTCAAAAAACAGGGAACAGCTGTTGGGCTGTCCTGTGTTTGTGAGAGGGGATCACCAGTAAAACCTTTGAGCTGGTTTCTGCACAAATGTTCAACCAGTGGCATCGTTAGGCCTAATTTGAGGGGCTGAAGCCCCTCCTAAAGTATCATCAAGCCCCCCTAAATGATTTGAGGTGATTTCAACATACTACTCGCACCCGCTGTGGTTTTTCGCGGTAGATGTGAAATCGCGAACGACTCGAGTCTTTTGTGTGGCTTTTTCAAATGAACGGTGAGAACCGATTGACAGTCGTGAGTGAGCTGTTCGTTCTGAGACCTGCAGGCAATTTGTATTCAGTAATGGCTTGAAAACAAAGGGCTGACACAGAGCAGCGAATCAGTTATTTTTGTTCACTGAAAAGCGCTGTTCAAAAGAGTCGACCCGTTCGAGAACATCCTATCTCTCGCGAAAACCATCCCGGTACTACGACAACAAAAGTTACGAAACAAAGACTCTTTTTAGTAGTGGAAGGAGATAACACTTTGATAGTAGTAGCTAGCTTAACTAATGAGGTAAAAACGACTCACAAAGGGCAAGACCGTTTGGAGGGCTGAAGAGTTTATCTGATGAGGCAGAGACAGGCTAAACTTTCATATTGACTCCCAGCGTTTTAGCTAAGCTAAGAGCGGTGGGCAGGCTTTATCCGTCTCTTCTTCCTTGTTACTGGACGGACAGTCAAAAGGATGGAGTCTGTCTTCTTGTCATGGACTCAGGAGTAAAGCAAAGACACAAGAAGTCTTTATTTAAGCCATCAATAAAGAACGGATATCAGGATTTTTTTCCAAAAAGTAAGTATTTATCACTGATGATAGTTAACAATTGACTCCAGCCCCCTGCTAACAGTAGTTTATGATTATTATCATCATATTATTGTGATGAATATAACAATAATAATACATTAACAATAATCACTCCACCATCCCTATTGATCTGTAGGAGTCAGGGCAGAGGAGCACAGGGAATGAGAGGGGAGAGACCTCCACAGGAAAGGTGAGTCTAAAGATAGAGTAATTTGTCTGTAGGACACTGAAAATAAATAAAATCAAATTTGAATAAGTAATATGGTAAAAATGAGATAGCCTAACTCGGTGGGTAGTAATAACAGCTAAAGCAGAGCAGGTCATAAAATTAGAAGTGATAGATCTGGTCTAAAAAGGAGAAATAAAACGGGTTAAGAGGATGTAAATAAATAAAATAATAACAATAAATTATACTAAATACAATCAGCTGAAAGCCAGACTAAAAAGGTAGGTCTTGAGTTTACTTTTAAATATGTGAACAGTAGGAGCTACCCTCAGGTCTTGAGGTAGGCTGTTCCACAGATGGGGGACATAATAATAGAAAGAGGCTTCCCCAAGTGTTTTAATTCTAACTTCAGGTACCATTAAAGTCGACTACCTGATGGCCTGAGAGCCCTACTTGGCTCAAATGGTAAAAGCAAATCTGATAAATATAAAGGAGCAAGACCTTTAAGAGATTTTTTAGACTAATAAAATAACCTTCAATTCTATTCTAAATTAACTCTATTAACTCTATGTGTTGTTTTTTGTTTGTTACACATTTGATCATTTGCATCTCCTGGGGCTGAAGCCCCCCCCCCGTCCCTAAATCCTAGTGACGCCCCTGTGTTCAACCATCCAGCAACACAACTCAGGACAGTCTGAGTAGCATCCCAGACCCCACATGTGACCAGTGCTGGGATGGACTCATGGCTACCTCCAGCTGAGAAGCGTGTGCAGAGATCCTCTGAGCAGCGTGCTAACATGATCTGAATACAGTTACCTCAGCCACGTGTATGGGTGTAGAGTGGCAGTTGTCCAGTCTGATTCCGTGGAAATACTTGGCAGTGATCTCGGTGTACTTCTGCATGTGGGCCCACAGGTAAGGACAGTCCTCAGGACCCCGACCATACCGCAGCTTGACACTGTCCCCCCAGCAGACCAGCTCCCGGCGCATGTACACATTAGAGCCTGAGGGGGGAGTAGTTACAGAAATCATCTGGTCCTTATTAACTCCTTCTCCTCCTCTTCATCAGAAGCTTACACACACACACACCCACACACACACACACACACACACACACACACACACACACACACACACACACACACACACACACACACACACACCTGGCTCAGCAAAGTTACGCAGTGGGTCGTCGCCCATCACCCAGCCATTGTGAGCCAGGAAGTGACACATCTTGCCCGGCTGGTCCAGCATCTGCATCTCCTGCTCCAGAGCCATGTCCTGATAGGGGTAGGTGAAGTACCTGAGATGGAAACACAGGAGAAACACGTGTCACACTTTAACTCTAGGAACTCACATCCTCCAGAGAAAACATCAATCCGCTTTCTGTGGTGTGATCCTCCACAGGTTAAGTTAATGCTCAACCTTTGTGCCCATCTGTAACTCTTAATGTGTTACTAAAATATTAATTATAGCCAAAGTGAACCATTTTAAACAGTAAAGAAGAACACATAATCCTGCCATGTTTAAACTTCCGGTCTACTTCCTTAAGTCAACTTTCTGTGGGTTTGGAAAATGGTGTCACCAAACACCGTTCCATGGCATTTTTTCTTCTTCATTGGATTCATAGCGCGGTACACTGTGTTGTGCTGCCATACCATCATGCTGTTATGTAGCTGATGCAGCTATCAGCATCGTGCTTACACGCTGCCTACCAAGAAGGGCACGGTTGGCTGTGGAAACACAAGCAGGATCAGGCTTTACTGACCCAACCCTTAACTATACTGATCCATACTGGACCACTTGGTGGAAACAGGGTTCAAGTGGACTGAATTTAACGTAGTTGGAATAAAAATGCTTTGTGCTTCTCGTGATCCACTGGGTAGAGATGCTGACAGCTCAGTCTCAATAAGGCGCTAAACAGGAGCAAACCGCTCAAAGCTGGACTTTACCATCAGTAACTTGTGTGTCTTTATGAATTAGACCTGGAGGCGGAGCAGATAGCAGGAAACAGATGCACATTTCTTGGTGCTTATTATCTGCTGGAATCTGTGCAAGTGAACTTTTGAAATTAGCAAAGTTAGAAAAAAGAAAAAAATGCTGTGGAATAATGAAACCAAATGTGTCACCTGGTAACCAGTGGATTTTTCCTGGTAACAGGACCAAGTTTGGGCCCATGGTCTGCCAGCCGTTCATACACCACATTTCCCACAATGCAGTTGGTGGCCTTGAAGACAAAAGAGGGAAAAATGATGAGCCTGACTGTTATTCATGAACAGTGTCTTCAAGGTGCAGTTTCTAGAAAACTCTGTGTCCCCATGCTGTATCACATCTGATATAAACTCAGTCTGCTATAAATGACAGGAGGCCCTCTGAGCAGAGCCAGCAGTTTCACCTCCATGTGCACTAACACATATCTGACGTGTCTCATCATCTATAAGGAGCCCAGCAGGTGATCAGCAGTAACTCTGTGGGGCGCCGTGTCACTGTGGGGCTCACCTGCTCCTGATGCTGCTTCATAATGTGAAGCTGCTCCTCATTCATCTGGTTCAGCCTCTGCCTCAGCCAATCACAGCACTCCTCAATGTGCTGTGGGGATGAGCTGTGGAGAGAAGGGGGTAACATAAAACAGAAATTCCAACACTCTACATAGAGTACATACAGTACATACAGTACATACAGTACTGGCAGTACATACAGTACATGGCAGTACATACAGTACATGGCAGTGTATAGGGCGACACTGAAATAGAATATGTGAAGAATGATCCAGGTCAGGCTTCATAACTAGAGGTGTTACATCTGGTGAACCTGTTCACACTCATCTCTGCGGTGTCAGGTGACACACACATGATCTGTGTCATGTAATTACTCAATGGTCCGCAACCTTCTTTAAATATCTGCAGATGTTTGTGTTGCACCGAGCCAGTTTCATTAATGCTACATTTGGTCTTATCTATTCATGGAAATGGCAACATTCATTTTAGCCATCAAACACCGTCT
Organism: Halichoeres trimaculatus; assembly: GCF_033239565.1. Classification (NCBI taxonomy): domain Eukaryota; kingdom Metazoa; phylum Chordata; class Actinopteri; order Labriformes; family Labridae; genus Halichoeres; species Halichoeres trimaculatus. The sequence continues at coordinate 34,952,338 of NW_027437193.1, forward strand.
AAACAAAGTTTTTAAAGTAAGAATAGAAATCTAAAGAGGAAACAGATTAACAGAAACACACAGAAGACAAAAAAACAGCAGAGCAAAATCAAAGCACAGTCAGGAAAATGGAAGGCAAGATGAAAGACAGATGAGGATTAAGAGACAATAGCAAATAAAAGATAATAAAGAGAGAGCCCTAAACAAGACTAAGAAAAATAGAGTGACTGTCTGAACATAACAATGAGCCAAAACCTTTTTCTGAACTAAAGTCAGACTTGGGCAGAAATAGTTTTGCCATCAGTCCACATGTGTTTTGTGGATTTGGAGAAGGCCTGGAGGGAGTATGTGGTTTCTGTTCTGATACTTGCCCAAATACTTGCTTACTTACTGCCCAAATACTCAGCATATACATGTTCTCATAGGCCCTGTTTACACAACAACATTTCACCCCAGAACGCAAAAAAGCAGAGAAAATAACAGAAACCTTTTAAGAAAAAAATCCACTTTGGAGGCCACTTTCAAAAGTTTGCGTTTTAGGTCGGTTATCATGTAAATGCGAGGCCGAAACACAACAATACCTTTGGTTTCAACCCAAAACCATTGTTGTGTAAAGTCCCTGAACGTTTTGCAGTGCTCTAGTCACTAGTTCTGTTTTTGGTCTTTGTGGAGGGGTGGGGGGTCTTGGTAAGGAGGGCTCAGAGTTTGAGATGAAAGTAACCTCCTCTAAGGCTGAGGCCATGGTCCTCTGCTGAAAGTCTGCGTGCAGACTTCTTTAAATCAGTCATTTAAAGAAAAAGAAAAATAGCCTCTACATGTGTTTTTTTCTCAAATTGCAGAGAATAAGCAGAAACTGGGGCAAACCTGTGAGGAACAAATGTCTCCAGAGCTGAGTCCATGTCCACAGTGTTTCCAAAGCGGCGGTAGTTTGGGTCCTGAATGATCTTCACACCCTTCTCCCCTCCGATCTTAGCCTGGTTAGGTCTGGCTCCTGCAACAGAGGAAAGCTGTCACTGTTTGTGAACAGACACACAGCTTTAAGCCTCATGTCTGTTCATATTTCTTTATTTCAACACAAGAACTGACCTTTCATCAGCAGACTCCTGAACTGATCCACAGCACTGTCCGGTCTGACCTGGAAGAACTCCCACAGCTTGACCTGAGGATACACATCCTGCCACAGCACACTGCGGATGGCCTGGAGACACACAGACAAACACACAGACAAACACACACAGACACACAGAGACACACAGACACACAGACACACAGACACACACACACACACACACACACACACACACACACACAAACACACACAAACACACACACACACACACACACACACACACAAGGGGGTAAACATTATTACTGTGAGTTTGGTCTGGTGGGCCCTCTTTTGCTGTTTTGCTGTGTTTCCACCAAGCAGTTCGGTTCAGCACGGTTTGGCACGGTTTGGTACGGTTAAGCCTAATCCTGTTTGCGTTTCCACAGCAAACAGTGCACCCCACTTATAAATTCAACGAAGAAGAAAAATGCGACACAGTAAACAAAGAGCAATGATGGAAGACATGCAGCATTTTGTTTTCTTTGTGACTGGCATGTGACTCTTTGAAACAAAGTGCAATCAGGCTTCGTTTCAGAGAAGACAGTGTGCCCCCAGGAGAAATGCAGCTGCTGTCGCATGGTAAGTGACGTTTCTTTCGACCAATCAACGGTCTGTAGTGTTGTAGCTCCACCTTCTGAGACTGGATCAGTTTAGTCTGGCACCCCTACGGAAGGGTGCCAAAAAGTGGGACGACCCGTCTGGTTTATTTGGGGATCCGTCCTGGGATCAGTCAGTGGAAACGCAGTAAAATGCATGCCGTGCCGAACTGAAATGAACTGAAATGAACCGCTAAGTGGAAACATGGCTTTTGTGTCTTATCCATAACAAAGACATGACATAACACCTTCCTAAAAGTAATGAAATGCTAAAACACTTACAGCCCCGTCTTCTTCGTGCGCTGTAGGACGGAGAGATATAGAAGATCATTCCTCCCTGCAGCCACCAGAGTCTTCAACTCTTTAATATTTGGAAGATGAGCTACAAACCAAATGAATTTACCTTCTGGGATTAATAAAGTATTTTTTATCTTTATCTTTATCTTTATCTGACTGGCAGCAGTAAATGCCATAAAGCTAGTTCTTATCACCGTATGTTTACTGTCCTGACAGATTGGATTAGTGCCTGAATGGTATTAAAACGACTCTGATACCATAATCAAGACTCCTGCAGAGCTGTGTGCACCAGATTATCTGAGTAAAGGATGTCTGCACCAATCTCTTCTGGCTCCAAAAATGTCTCCAGTGCATGACATGAGAGCCACTGGGATCATGTGATCTGTGTTTTCAGGATGTTGCTGTGGATGGAGATTAGTTATCAAACTGTGCTCCTACATTCAGGTGGCTCTCATTGGTGATGTTAGCAGGAAGTCCTTTAGCCTCGTAGCGCCCCTCTGCCACACTGGTGGTGATATGCCAGATGGCTCTGTCTAACACCCAGGCGGGTCTCAGGTGGGGGGAGTTGACCAGGTTGTAGCCACACTCTGGATGATCCTTGATCCACACACTGTTAGCAGCTGGGGAGAAACATAAGAGGTTTCAACAAAATCTCACAGATCGTACTGAGGAGACTCTTCACCAATCACACAGTCCTCATCATCTGGGTCAGAACACGTAAACCCTAGGACTCAAACCCCAGGAGCACCACAAAGCAGGTGTTGGTTGTTTTGTTGGTGTTAGGTTCACTTAAAGAGAACTCAAAAGTCAACATGTGCTATAAAAAATATCAAACTGGCATTGTTATTTTTAATAGCTTAAGACTTGAAGAAGACCTGAGAGTGCACTTTCATTAACTACAAAGTGGTTTGGAAGTGTATCAGTTGTACAATTGCTGTATACCTCCAAGTTTCCTTGTAGCATTGTAAATTAAGCTTAAACGTGGAAATAGCTGAGTACTCAAGAGTTTACCACTCTTAACTTAAAAGCATCATACAGTTAGCAAACTTACAGTATATCTGTTTACCAGAAGTTTACTTCAAGGTATACCTTCATTAACTGAAAAGTGTGCAAGAAGTAAATGGCTAGTACATTTGTAGTATACCTGTAAGTCTCCTTAGTCGTGGTACAAAATAAAAGTTGAATACAAACTGTAGTGTACTCACAGTTTCTTCTCTTAACCTAAATACACAGTGGATACAGTGGATCAATTTAGTCCCAAGAAAGATTTCAAAAAGTACACTTGTAAGTGAACTACTAGTACCCTGATATTAGTATACTTGCTACATAAAGTTTACTTGAAAAATATACATGACCCTTACTTAAGAACATTTAACGAAATGAACTTGAAGTGTACTTTTTTTTGTAAGGGTTCATAACTATGGCAAGGTTCCAAACAACTTAAAATGCTGCCATGACCACCCCTAAACACTAGGCATCATACCTGAGTCAAAAACTTATGAAAAAGTAATACATCCATGTCATGTGGTGTGCAATTTCCACTTGTTGATTTATTTATTTTCTACGTCCATATTTTATTTTCTACGTTCATACGTTAATATTTATTTACTTACAAACTTAATAAAATGTTGGCTAAATGGCTAAACCTGTACCCGTTTGCAAATTCTTTTAAAAATTGTTCTACCTGTACCATAACCTATTTCTAATTTGCAGCAACAAGTAGTACAAGAAGAGTTGTAAATCATGACTCATTTATAAATTTACTTTTTTAATGTCATAGAGTTTCCCAGGTTTAATGCTTTTTTTTGAACATTAAGTTAAATTAAAACTCAAGGACAAAGCACTGTTAAATAGTAACATATGCTGCCTGTAGTTTATCTTTGTTGTTGTAAGTGTTAATGGACCAAACCATACATTATTTTATTCACTATTTATTTTCAAAATGTACCAGCTGATCGATCGTTTATCAGATCTTTTTCCGCCAATTAGCAGAATCTGCATCGGCCTTAGATAATCCCTATTGGGCGAGCCCTGATTCAGTGTGGATAACCTGAGTGGGAGGGTTCAGGGACGCGGTCCTCAGATGCAGCATGCTTTGTTTTATTTAATTAATTTTTGAGAAGTGATGTGTTTGGGAGCTTTTTGAGTTTTCCAGCTTCTTTACTCTGTCTGCAAAATATAATAACCTTTATAAATCAACAGAAATATAAACTGTTGTTAGTTGCTGCAAACTGCCGAGAATAAACAATGTGAGAGCTGAGGGAATCTGTGTTTTTTTTGCATGTGAAGTTTCCTGATAAGACTTTCATAAAAATAAATACAATGAAAATAAAGATTGGCAAAAACAAGAGCACACAGCGTTCAGCCTCTGCGTTAAACTCCCCCTACCTTCACTGTGACCAGGAGATTTCCTAAGACATGTTTTATGCAAACTTGAATGGAAACAGATGTTTGAAGTAGCTGTACTGAAAATCCATTTCCAGTCAATTTCCTCTCAGTAAGAGTCGATTATTTAGCAGAGGAGATCTGTGGATGGACTGACACGGACAGATGGGATATCAAAATGTCAGGGAGGCTTTGACCTTTTGTCATTTTCTGACCCCACGAGGACATTGGGGTGAGGGCGGGGCACAAGGAGGTCAGGGTTTGGACCCTCTTCACATGTGTGTGTTTTATAAAATCCAAGGTGTCAAGCTTAAGACATTTCAAACTGAGTTGTGATGTAACCAAATGTCAAAGTGTGAGTTTGAGAATGCAGTGGCATTAACTTGATACTCATAGGGTGTCATGGTGGTTTTAAAGTTTAATTCATAAGCAGGAGAGACGGCTTCTTACACTCACTGATTCAGACACAGTCAACATGGATTTAAAGTCCTCAAAACTATTACAACCACCCCCTGGTAAACCACTCTGTGTCATGGTTTTAAAGATCACCTCAGGGGCCTGCTGTCACAGGTTAACCATTGGCTTTTCTTCACGTGCTCCTCTCTGCTGCTGCCTCTTTACTCTGATGACCTGCTTTCATACTGTGTGATCTGCTCTCGGCCCTGACTGATAAACTCATGTAAACATGGCGCTGATATAGAGCGAGGTGAACGAACCAAGGTCTGTGGACTCCTGACCTGCTGATCAGAGTTTTAACAGTTCATGTGACATGATCAGGAAACAGCGGGAGTGCACGTTAACATGACTGTGGTCATTAATCACCCTGTCACCTGACTGCAGATTTGTAGGGATTAAAGCCGGAAAAAGAAAACATTTGACTGAAAATTTTCTATTTCACAAACAAGTTTGTTGTCAAATTTAGCAATCAAACTGACCCCTTTTTCTTTTTTGAAGCTAAAGATTTGGGCTGACAGAGATGAGATTTTCTTTTTTAATAAATATGACCTACAGTCAGGTGAGATACAGAGAGTCAGGAGCAACAGGTGTTCAATATAAAACTTTGAATAAGTTTAAGTCTAAATAGTCATTAAAGTCAAGGGGTCTGTGGGAATGTCCCCCAGATTAAAAGCTATCTAATCTAACGTTAAATGGATCTTTTTGGAGCATTTCATATCAGATTATGATAAATGAGGAGCTGTTTTCCTTCTTCTTATTTAGTGGAATAAGAAGCCTCCTCTGTTCTTGACCTTCAGCAGCCTAAAGCAGGAACAACACAGACAGACCCTCAGACCAGTTCCTGAAGTTAGAGGATAAACACAGCAGACTTTACACATGGAGAATAGTTACTTAGCTAAAACTTACCTGCTGACAGAAAATTAACTGTTTTTATATGAAGTACATTAATGTGTTCCTCATGTTATTGTTACAGTTGGGGCTAATCCTGTTGCCGAACTGTGGATGGATACCTTGTGAATTCCCAGGACATATATCAAGGATATTGTGACAATCAGTGAATTCATCCCATTTCACATTATGAACCTGAATCTGGGGAACAACTAACAAACAAACTGAAGGTTTTCTTTAAATTCAGTGGGGTGAGAGGTTTGTTTTTTATAAGTACAAGAGGATTTTTAACACTTGGACATAACTTATGCAGCATTGTGTTGATAACTTTGACCCACTCAGTTAAAAGTTAAAAAGTAAACTATAGCTAGCTTGTTGAGCTAATATGCCTGTAAGAACTGTAGTGTCAAACAGTCCAGTTCAAAGCTGTTTCATGTGGCGCAGTGCACTGTGGGTAATGTGTGGGGATGGGTAACTTTCAAATTAAAAACAATATGGTACCCATGCCCAATGGTACCAATTTTTGGTACTTTTTTGTGTGTTTATGTGGTGGTTAATAATTTGTTTAATGACAAAATCTCCAGTTTTAAAATTTAACATATTTATTTCTCAATGTTTGCCCTTTCGATGCTGTGTTCATGTTCAGTATGGAAAATCACCTCACAGCCACAAGGATGTGTTTAGGTACCGAAACATGGTGCCATTTGATTTTACGTGAATCATTTGGCACTCTTCCCTAGTAATGTACTGTATTACCTGTTGTCTTGTTGAGTGTGTCTACTCTGCCTGGACATGATCAAACTTTAACAGTGATCTCAGTCATATTTTTGCTCTAAATCAGAGGGAAAAAAAAAACAAAAGTCCAGCGATGACAGGCATAGCACGCTGACGCCCACTACCACAGTAAAAGCCTCTTACACAGAGCAGACCTCACAAAGCAGATCAAAGTTCTGACTGTGGCTGAAAGTCAAATGCCACACTGATGCACAATTGTACTGACCAAAAATAGAACAATACTGAAATTAATGGAAAAGTGTCATGGTGACAGAGAACCCTTGAGATCTGTGTATCTGTGTGTGTGTGTGTGTGTGTGTGTGTGTGTGTGTGTGTGTGTGTGTGTGTGTGTGTGTGTGTGTGTGTGTGTTTGTGTGTGTGTGTGTGTGTGTGTGTGTGTGTGTGTGTGTGTGTGTGTGTGTGTGTGTGTGTGTGTGTGTGTGTGTGTGTGTGTGTGTGTGTTTGTGTGTGTGTGTACTCACCAGTGTGATTATACACTACATCGGTGATACACAGTATGTTCCACTCCTTCTTCAGCTTCTCCACCAGAGCTCCCACATCCGCCCAGCTGTAGCTCTGACCCGGCGGGCTGAACTCAGGGTTAAAGGTCAGCTGGTCAGCCAGAGAGTAACAGGACCTGGACTCTCCCAGAGTCTGCAGGGGCGTGAAGTGGATCATGTTGTACCCTGTGACACAGACAGACAATTTCAGTTCAGTGCACGCAATACCAAGCTGCTGCCTCCTACAGGTGACCGTGAATCATGTAATGGAACGTTTAACGTGTGACTTTATGCTCACCTGTCTCCTTGGCCACCCTCAGCCTGTCCGGCCAGTCGTCCAGGTGTCCGAGACATTTGGACAAGTAGGTCTGAATGGTGATGCAGTCCAAAGGAAGGACATGATGGTCTGCTCCCACTCGAAGGACTGGGTCAACCACAATATACCCGCTACCTGAGCGCTCCGTGTCTCTGTGGGGACAAAAGTAGCTATTGGTCAGTGGCCGTGTTGAGTCTGAATAAGTGTGTGTGTGTGTGTGTGAGAGGGGAAACTCAATACTGTGTGACTGTGTCTGTGTTTCCTTTTTATCCGTATGACACCAGAGAGGCCTAATTTCTGAGCGTCAGTGAAGGCATCTTGAAGGCTGTGAGCAGGTCAGAGAGCAGCAGGTGTGTGTGTGTGTGTGTGTGTGTGTGTGTGTGTGTGTGTGTGTGTGTGTGTGTGTGTGTGTGTGTGTGTGTGTGTGTGTGTGTGTGTGATTTTAATTTTGAGAAAAAGTGTGTTGGAGACACAGCTCCGGAGCCTGTAACACTGTGATGCTGTGGTGAGGTGAGTCTACTGTGTTAATGAAGCACATTTAAAACCACTCAGACTGGGTGACAAAGCCCAGCCTGTGAGCAGCTCCTGCATGTGTTGGTTTGAAGCCAACACATCCAGGAGAAGCTGACTGTACGACCCTTAGCTGGAGAACAAACGTGAAGCTCAGGGAAGTTAAGCTTAGAGGGAGAAGTGTGGTAAGATGAATGGGGACAGCCTTTCTGTCAGCACAGACTGTTCACAACCCTCTAAGGCCAGATGTGTCCCTGAGACAGCAGCTGTGTACAGTTACACTGATATACCAGGGAGGGCTGAAAAGGAAGGAGTTCTGCCATAGTGATGAGACTTGGCATGCAATAAATTCAACATTTTCTGACACTTACAGCTCGGGGTGAGTATCGGCAAGAACCTCACGATACAAAACGCATCACGATACTTAGATCAGGATAGGATAATATCACGATATCACAATATTAGGGATTGGTACCTTTCTCATTTGAAATGATATGGTACAGATGCCCGGTACCTGGCAATCAGTACCGGTACTCAACAGCACCAATTTTTGGTACTTTTTTGTGTTTATGTGGTAAAAAATAACAATTTGTTTAATAATAAGATCGATTTTCAACTAACCGACCCAAGAATAGAGAGAAAACAGTGATGTTTACAGCATCAAAACCCACATTGTTAAGTTTAGGAATAAAATATTTTGACTTTGAGATTATATTTATTATACAGTTTATAGGCAACATACAGTGGAGTAGCCTTGAGCGCCATCTACTGCAGTAGAGGTCTGAGAGAAGTACTGTACTTCCAGCTCACCTAAAATGTGAATTTTTATTTAAACAAAAATTTTGATATCAAAAGTTAAAATATCGATATTTTATCACAGGTCAAAGTATCCTAATATATAGCTGTATCAATATTTTTCCACAACTTTAAAGCTGGAGCATCATCCCCTGATGTTGCAACGATGCGAGAATGTCCTTGGGGTAAACCTAATTTTCTGCAGATATTCAATAACACCACGGGGCCAAATTTGATCCATAACCACAAAATGTCTCTGGTTCTACTTTTCAAAGTCCTCAAACACTACATCAGCATCAGTTAATCTGAAAACAAACCATGCTGTAAGTGTCAGAAAATGTTTAATTTAATGCATGCCAAGTTTCATCATTATGCCAGAACTCCTTCCCAGCCACACAATGAACTTTTCAGCCTACCCTGATACTGTAAACGAACACATCCTGCTGGCCATATTAAAGACTTCCCCTCACCCATATCCAAAGTAGTACTCGTAGGAGCCGGCCACCTGCAGGTCCAGAGAGCAGAACTTATCAGAGTCATCCTCTCTTCCCGTTGGGTAGTTCCACGCCAAAACTCGAAAGTTGTGTCGCTCAAAGCGCTGCCCTTCCAGGGGGTAGTTGGTGTGCAGCGTCACCCTCCTGCCCTGAAGACTCGGACCCAGTCGGAACTGGAGCTCAAAGCCTGCAGACAAATAAAACACATGAATGATCCCTTTCAGTGTGTGGGGGTCACACGAAACCATTTCTGGAGACCAAGTCATCAGTTTGGAGGGAAGACTGTCTCTTTATCTGCTGTACCACACTGACCTTTCACTGTCCCAACATCAGCACACTCTCTCTCTCTCACACACACACACACACACACACACACACACACACACACACACACACACACACACACACACACACACACACACACACACTCACTCACTTTTACACACGTACACACACGTACACACACGTACACACACGTACACACACGTACATAAACACACAGGGACTGAAATAAACAAAGGGATACTCTTTACATCACTCAGGAAGGGGATTAATGAAAAATGCTTGACTTCCTGATCCTCCACGTCTGGACCCGCACAGAGGGGTCTATATTTAGTCCTGTTTGAAAGCCAGCCCACAAAGACCCTATCAGGTTCATCGTGCATTAAATGTCAGATGGTCCACTTTTTCCTCCACCATCTACTTCACCTGCACACACACTCTCAACAAAACACACCAGTTTGTACACTTCAATGAGATTAAACAGACTCAGGTTATGATCCAGAGTTATCCAGACGAAAAGGTCTAAACTAAATATCTGCTTTCGTCCAACTTTGAAGACCACGTGATCTTTAAAAAACATAACTATCCTTCCTTGATTCTGATTGGTCAAAACTCCTGCACAACCATGATAACAGGGACAGCTTTATAGTACTGTAGCCTAAAGTAGTCCATCCATCTCATAACCCCTGCTTGTCGCCTATGAGGTAAAAAGGTTAGTGTCCTGTCCTGCAAGCATAGCTGTCAAAAGCATCTCTAAGCTGATGATCTGTACATCAATCCAAGCAGAGAAATAACAGCAACAATGCTCAAAGCTGAGACAGCTGACTCATTTTTGTTCAATGGTGAGTTGACGACAAAGCTCTGAGAAGAAGCAGAGCTGCATGAGGAACCTTTACATCATAGACCCAATGAAGGGGTCGACCACACTGCAATTACCAAACACAAGTCTTCACTCTGCCCACTGAGCAAAGAGACATTCAAAAGACGAGCCAGACTTAAAGCCTGGCTCACACTACAGGATTTTAAAAATCTTAAAAAGATTCTGAAATTGGGCTGTATCTCACACATAAGGAGAATCTTCACAGATCTTAAGCACGCACTAACTACAAGATTTGAAAATACTGACCAGCACACACTACAGTGTTTCACCAAGATCATTTGACCAGAGAGAGTGATGCACCACATGTGCTCAGTTGTTGGATCTGAGGTTTTTAGCGCACTGGTGGGACAGGAGGAGAGAGAAGCGGAGCTGTCTGCAGCGGTGCCTTTCATCCATTACGCGCACGCAGAGGGACAGAGGTGAAACTGTTGCTGTATCAGCCAATAATGGCATGATCTCACACCCATCACTGATAAAACAACAGTTTGCTACTGTATGAAAATGGCGTAGTTATGTGTTATTTTTAAAGGCATCATTGAACTGGCTCGAGTGGGCCAGTGGAGCGCGCAGTCAGCTGACCCGGAGCCTTTCAGTTTCACTTTGAGCCTGCGTTTGTTGTCGTCCGGTCTCTGGGGCTCTTTCTAATTGTCTGTTGTCATCCTCAGTGAGAATGAATGTTGTAATCATCCAGATAAATATCAAACATGTTTGAAAATTATCGGGGCGGCTCCGACGAGTCAATTAGACGATCGTGGGGCTAAAGATGAATCTGTCAACCGCTCACACTAGAAGATAATCTTGCCCGAACATCGGGCCGATTTTAGTCCCTGACCAGATTTCTTCCCTGATTGTCGGGAGAACCGAATCGGGGTTAAATCGGGGTGAGAATCCTGTAGTGTGAGCCAGGCTTTACTTTTGTCTCCTGAAGGTTCAGACTGTTCCTCCAGACGCCAACTTTTTCCAACGTGGGCTGTCCATTTATGATGTCCACAGGGAGGTACGTCATAAATGGATGTTCAGTACACATTGAGCTACCAAAAAAAACCTTGGTCCCTGCCAGCCATGCTAGTCCAATTCCTGTTCATTTTCCTGTAACTTCAATTGGTTTTCTCAGCAGCAGATGATAACTGTAAATACAAACAAAGCCGGTCCACATTTCCATTTCAAAGCTGCTGATGAGGCAAATGAAGCAACAGGAAAACTAACCTCAACAGGATAGCACATCAGCATTTTAGAATGGAAACTGGAAATGGAAACAAAGAAAATAATACTTTGTTTAAAACTAATGTTTAAAGTAAGACGTCCAAATATGACGTTGAAGGTCGTTGCGAACGTCTCTTTGCTCAGTGGGCTCATTCACTCACTCCTGCTCAGACGTCCTCTTGATGTCAAAAAATCTGATCTTCAAATGTTGAACTGTATATTAAACTATAGTTTTATTCCACTGATTTTTAAACAGTTCAGCAATTTGCATGAAAACCACACTTTATTCAGCTTACCAGCAGTTTATTTTCTGATAGATGGTATGTGTATTTATCACTTAGAACTTGAGTTGGACAGCTGTATATTTGTTTAGGTTTATTTTTCTTTCTCTTTTTTTTATTTTTTTATCGTATTGTGTGCTGTGCTGCATATAATTATACATTTCACAGATTTCTTCCCTTTGATTAACAGTTCTTTATCTCATAACTACAACTCAGCTTACACTCCTCAATGCCCTGTTTGCTGGGGTCATGTGACAACTATTGGATGTGTCTGCCATATTGGGATTAAGTTCGGAGAGTTTTTGGAGAATTAGAGAAATAAATTTGGTGGACAGCCTTGAACTGAGTGAAACTGAGCCTGGTGCTGGACAAACTGTTGTTTACTTGAGCTAAAGCAGAGTCTGTCACTTTCATCTAGCTCTGCCAAACTCTGCTTCCCAGTCTTTCCTGATGTTATCAAGAGGTGTCTGTGTAAGATGAGAGATTTAGGTATACATTTTTAAATAAGGCCTTTCTGATTTGTGGAGATACTGATATAGGGTCAATTACTGAGTGAGGAGGAGTCTTGGAGAAAAAGGGGCTGGTTGATTTAAGGGACCTGTACGGTTAAGCAACAGTAAAGAGGACAGGATTGGAGTTATGTGATCTGTTAGATGTGTTTTCATTTAACCACTTATGAAACGGTGTCTCTGGTTCTGACACACATATTGAGTTAGCCACAACAGCTACAAAACAGCAGAGTGGAAAAGTTACTATCTGTTACCACTTCAATGCACCAGGTTAGACACAGCTAGGGATGGGTACCCAACTGGGTACTTTTATAGGTGCTGACCAAATTAATTCATGAAAAATCAAACAGAACAATGTTAAGGTACCTAAACACATCCCTGTGACTGGTAGAGAGTGGAGGAGAAGGCTGGGCATGAACACAGCACTGCAAGCTTATATATTGAGAAATATACTGATTGCCAGGTACTAGACATGTTTTAGATGTGAAAGGTACCCATCTCTTATCTGAACAGATTTAAGAGCAAATGATCATTTCAGAAACCACTGTCCTGTAGTTGGCTGTGTGTCTGCTCAGAAAACTCTGCAGCACACAAATACAGACCACGACACAGACACACACACACAGACACAGAGACACACACAGACACAGACAAACATACAGACACAGACACACACAGACAAAGACAGAGACACAGACACAGACACACACACGCAGACAAACACAGACACAGACACACACACACAGACACACACAGACACAGACACACACAGACACAGACACAGACACACACACAGACACACACAGACACACACAGACACACACACAGACAGAGACACAAAGACAGACAGACACACACACACACACACACACACACACACACACACAAAGACAGACAGACACAGACACTAACACAGGCACACACAGACACAGACACAGACACAGACACAGGCACAGACACACACACACACACACACACACACACACACACACACACACACACACACACACAAACACACATACACACATACACACACAGAGAGAGAGAGAGAGAGAAACACACAGAAGACTTTTGTTGCTGGGCTGAGCTGGAGGTTGTTAAAATAATCACTTTTTAGTATCTCCAAAAATTGTTTTAATATGATCTGAAAAAATCATTTGAAGCATGTGGATATCTACTCTGAACAGTCCAAAGAGCCGTCAGTACTCATTCATGTCTCAAATCTAACACCGACTCTTACCTTGCTCCAGCCTGAACAGGGTCCTCTCTAGGTTCTGCTTGTCGTTCAGCATCAGGACTCGGATTTGTTTCAGGTGCTGTGGCAACATCATGAGAAGATCTCCTCAAAGTGAACTGATCCCTGGCCTCCTGCAAACAGGACAAATGGGCTGAGCGGACAGTTCCAAACTCCTGTTTTTATACTCGCTCTGAGCAATCCACACAATTTCCTGGTTTTTCATTGGCATAACATCCATTAACCATAAGGACACGCTCATTGCAGGGCGAGCCATGTTATCAAATGGCCCCCAGGTTGAACTGAATCACTAAGAAAAAAATCCACACATGGACACAGCCATGTCTGAGTTACAGCTGTGAGCAATTACAACTCTATAGAGTGAACGAAGGCAGGAAATTCAACCACTATCTGTAATATCTCTTTAATAAAAGAGAGGTCAGTGACCCAGCTCAGCAATCATGACTTTCAGATAGTTTTTATTAAACTGTGCATTTTATCTGCAGCTCTTAACAAATATAAACTGCAGTGCTCAGCTTCCTGCTTCAATAACAATGTAAACGCTGGCTAAAGCAACGTACCCCAGTGTGCAGAAACAAGCAAACTGTGCAGAGGTGTGTTGCTCTGCAGCAGCTGAGATATCACCTTTTTTCATCAGCTGGTTGTTTCCTTCACAGGCCAATTTAAAGAAATACCTTTTAACAGCAAAACCAGACAAAGCTCCAGACATCATGAAAGCTAACCACAGACAGAGAGTCGCTCATTTTGAAGAGAAAACATGTCCCCAACTCAAAGTGCAGCCAGCAAAAACCAGCTTTCACAGGCTGAAACAGATCAACACATACACACACACACACACACACACACATACACACACACACTCACACACACACACACACACACACACACACACACACACAAACACACACACACACACACACACACACACACACACACACACACACACACACACACACACACACACACACAAACACTCACACACAAACACACAAACACACACACACACACACACACACACACACACACACACACACACACACACACACACACACACACACACATACAAACGCATGACTGGCACACCTACTTCTGATTAACTCACCCCAACAAGTTTTTGGGCAGTGAATGTGTCGAGACAGGTGTTGAGAAAACTGTTGCATAGAACGAGGAAGTACAAGAAGTTTGTCCTTTTTCTCTACAGTCTAAAGCTGCTACAGCTGAAAACCCACTCAAACTTTCATCAGCTGTGAAAGAGTTAACCCTTAACTTAAGCACCTTAACTCATTATCTATTGATTGGTGGAGTCGTAAAAAGTAAATATTAGGGGTTGGAGAAAAAAGCAGATGTATCAGAGTTTCAGGATTTTATGTTTTACAATTTTAAATTGTGAATTTTTTTGTTCATAAATCCATCTTTTTTTTTGAATTTCACACTTTGGCTTGGAAAAAAAACGAGATGTCAGATCCCCTGAATAAATCCTAAAAACTGACTCACATGTGATGTACAGTTTGGGAGAAAATGTGGATCCTGATATAGTCTGTAGGCATCATTCAACTTTTTCACATGGTCTGGTTTTAAAAAGGAAACTAAAAATTGCAAATATCAGAAGTATCAAAGAATTGCAATTTAATTCAGCTTGGCATCCCAAAAAATGGGAAAAGAATCAAATTGGTAGAAAAGCATATCGTACCAGCCCTGGTAAATATTCACTTATCCTCAATTTCTTTCTCTTGAAAAACAGAGATCTTCCTTTTCTTAGTACTCCAAATGTTTTTGCACACATTATTTAACAGCATCTAGTGGTTTACATGTACTGTGAGTCATCAATCACATTGATCCGGAGTCTGCCGAAGTGGAGTAAGCTCAGTTAGCCTGGCAGAATCCCAACAGGGTGAGTTAAATCCCCCATGCTGAATGAGAGTCATACACAAAGTGTGGAAGGTCTAGACCTGCTCCATGTGTAAGAAAACAGTCAGATCAAATCTCAAATTAGGAGACATAAGAAGACTGTTGATCTGCCTTGGTTAAACACAGTCTGTGGCTAACAGTGACTTATTTACACAGAAACTTCAGTACCACGTACATACTATAGGTTTGGGCGAAGTAGGCATTTCCACGTTGGTGATTTACTGCACGTTATCGTAGCTCAGTTCAGTTATCGGCAGTGATGAGGTCTTCAAATGTATGAAGACTGAGAAACTTCTTAAGTAAAGAAACATGTTCCAGTGGCAGGAAGTAAGTCTGTGGACTTACCCAAGTGCTTGGTCTGCTGGTGCAATATTCACCTCTACATTGTTCACTTTGGCTTCCTGCTCAGTACAGATGGAGCACAGACAGATCTGTGGTTTGATAACTGTGGCATCCAAAAACAAGTTCAGACTTTAAGTTCAGCTCTCACTGGCTTCACATACACAGAATGTCCATTCCATCAACACCCCAAATTCATTTAAACAGTGAGCAACATCTTCCTGCTTGTACAGTTTGATTGTTTTCTGGTTTTATTGTGTGGTGCGCGTCATATCTTCATCTTTTACTTTGTCTTTTTTTTCTTGCCGTAGATGGGCAATGTAATGTTCTTATTTGGTAAAATAAAGAACAGTGATAAAACCGGCATTATTTTTTTTATCTATTCCTTTTTTTACAGCAGACTT
>NW_027437193.1:34973496-35038496 GCF_033239565.1 Halichoeres trimaculatus
AGCAGTCTCCCAATGTCAGGAACACCCCATGCTTTGCCCTTTTCTGTATAACAGGTGCACAGTTAGGCGTCACGGACAGAATAAAGGCCTCCAGCTGTGTACCAGGAGGCCTGTCTCAGCCCCAGCTGCTGACTGAATCATCAAGATGTTAGTCAGCCTTCAGCTTGATCCTTGTGAGTTATTATGTACACACCAACTAGTGGTCACTGTTGGAAGTGCAACAGAACCTACAATTTGTTTTTTTTCTTTTCTTTTTCTTATTTAAAATTCTTTCTTTTTTTATTTTTCAACTTTTAAATTTGTTTTTAAACAGTTATTGAAAAAATCCAGTCAGAAGACATAGAAAGGTAGAAGAAAGGAGAGGTGCCGGTTGACGTGTCACCAGGCTCCGCTGCTGTTGGCGTCTTATATCTGTTTTTATGCGTTTTTACCTGATCTGATTTCCAATCCTGTTCTCCTGTGGACTGCCGCTACTGTATTGGACTGTTCGGCGTTGCTTTTTGTCATCGTGATATTGCATAAACACTACTATAGTTGGTACCTGTGTACTGTTAGCATTTTTTAGCCGCTATGGCTACTCTCTCCGCCGACAACATGCTGGGCGCTCCCTGTAAAAGCTGCCTGGTTCTGACGCACACCCAAGCTGAGGTTACTTACCTTAAAGAAGACATCTGCAGGCTTTCCGAGAATTTGAAGCAGGACGCAGTGTTATCCAGTTACATCGACATGGCTGCCACACAGTCAAAGAGAATCCTGTCCATGCATTCCAAAATTTCGGATACCTTGCTGTGGGACTCTTCGTGTCCTCATCCTTCCTCCTGCTCGACCCCAAATCCCCGGGAGCCCTGGACAGAGGTGATGGTCAGAGGCAGCACGATGAGACTGTCGGTCTCTCCTCCACCACTACACCTTGCTGACACACCGCGGCTAGAGGAGGCACCGGCGGAGCCGGGTGAGGGTAACCAGGTGGCCGGTTCGGTCTCTCCTCGTGCCTTCAACAGATCCACTCACTGCCCTCCGAAGCCTGCATGTGGTGCCCAGTCCGACTTCTCTGTGTCTGTCCCCACTCCATCAGATGAATCACCTGCCGTTTTTTTTCATCACCCGGTGTGGCCGCCCCCTTTTCTCCTGCTGCCTCAGCGACTCATCCATCCACCGAGGGCTGCCATGCTGCTGCCGTGTCCTCCCCTCTTGGCCCGACTGTCCCTGTGTTGCCCTCCAAACCAGGCGATTCTGCTACTGCCTTTTCTCCACCTGGCTCCCTTGCTGTTGGCGGGGCGATTGTGGTCCCCGTTGCTGGGAGGCAGGGCAGACGGCGGGGAGGATCATCTCCCTCTTACCGCCGAAGGCTGCTACGGGAGGCGGTCAATAGGCGGTCAAGTGGAAAGGATTTCCCGCAGCCTGTCGCTCGACTTTCCAAGGCTGGCGCTTCTCTGCCGGTGAATGACTCCTGGGCACGACTCGGAGCGAAGCCCAAAGCTGTCGCCTGCTCCTCAACAATTCTTCCAGAGCGCTCGGTTCGAGGAGGCGCCAGTAGGTGGAGCCCCTCCTCCACTGTACCTGCATCCACGCACTTTAACATTCAACTCAATAATAAATATGACACTCTTGGCATCAAGGATTTCCCTCCCCTGGATGACAGGACCGATCGTCCTTCACCAAAGAGGTCTGACACTCCATCTCGGCCAGGATCAACCGTGGGCCAACGCCTGCGGAGCAACACGCCCCCTTCGTGCTGGTTGTCGGGACCTCGATGGTCAGGCATGTGAGGGTGCACAGTGGCCGGACCTTCTGCCACCCTGGAGCCCGCATCAAGGAGGTCGAGTCCTCCGCCCTCCAGCTGTGTGCTCAGCACAGCGCGGCCTCTACGCTGGTTCTGGAGGCTGGGATTAACAACCTCAGAGACCAGCAGTCTGAGACCCTCAAGCGGGATTTCACGTCCATGGTCGACTGCTTGCTGGACACGGGGAAGCAACTGGTCATCTCTGGCCCGCTTCCCCCGCCGCACTATGGTGACGTCACACCTGTTGCCTTCGCCAGCTGCACTTGTGGCTTAAGGGATACTGCCTGAGGAAAAGTATTCCTTATGTGGATAATTTTATCGCTTTTTTAAACAGACCCCACCTTTTTAAATAAGACGGCCTGCACCCAAACCAGGAGGGGTCGAGGCTTTTAGCAGTCAACATTGACCTGACTGTTAGGTCCTGCACCACCACCTCCTGACTCACTACACACAGGCACTCTCCACCTCACTCACACTCACCTTCACCACCCCATAAGTACACCATACACGCCCCTCCCTCAGTGACCTCAGTGGCACAGGACAGTATAAGCACAATAAAAACAATAATCTCACATAGACAAAAGAGACAGAGGAGGACTGTTTTTAGACCATAATGTGCTTTTAATGTTCCGCTGGAAAAATGCGTTGAGCGCACGTTCAGCTTAGATGTTAAAATGGCTGTGCTGAACGTGCGCTCCCTTTTAAACAAATCTTTTATTGTAAATGATATTATTGTGGACAACAACCTGGACAGTATTCTCCTTACTGAGACATGGCTCGGCACTGATGCACCTGTTGTTCTCACCGAGGCTTCCCCACCAAATTTTAACTTTTTATTTTCAACTAGGGAGTGCAGAAAAAGGGGTGGTACGGTCTCAATAACAAAGACTGATATGCAGGCGAATGAAGTCATTTTTAATAGGTACTCGTCATTTGAGTACCATGCCTTCGTTTTTAGCAGCCCACCTATCCTCTGTATAACACTCTACCGACCACCCCAGTAGTCCATCTCTTTTATTAGTGAATTTTCAGAGCTTTTATCAATCATTCATACTACTTTTAACAGAATTTTAATAACTGGTGATTTTAATCTGCACGTGGACATCTCCTCGGACTTAATGTCAAGAGAATTTTTAAACCTCCTACACTGTCTTGATTTTAAGCAACACGTCACGCAGCCGACCCACAGGGGGCGCACCTTAGACCTGGTTATATCTTATGGTCTGTCCATTGGAGCGCCCTCTGTAGTGGACCTGGCTGTGTCTGACCACTTTTGTGTGTTTTTTACAATCACCAGTTTTAATCAGAGGGAGGCCCTTGTGAGAACAGTGAGGAAACGCTACCTGACTTCTGAAGTGGCTGCAAATTTTATCCAGATTTTACAGAGCACTCCTGCAGAAATTTTACCAGCACCCTGCGATTTTATCACTGACAACTTGAATAACAATATGAAGTCAGCACTGGATTCAGTGGCTCCACTTTTTATTAAAACAATTAAATCAAAACCCACATCCCCGTGGAGAACTGAAGAAATTAAAAAACTCAAAGGGAATGCAGGAGTGCTGAAAGGAGATGGAGAAAATCTAAATTAACAGTCCATTATGAAATATCACGCCAGCATCTCAAAATGTACAATAACGCACTGAAACAAGCAAGAATCTTACACTTCCAAAACTTAATCCAAGACAATAAAAATAACTCAAAATTTTTATTCTCCACCATTGACCGTTTAACTAACAAAAATTTTAGATCCAAATGTTTTAAATAATTACCGGCCTGTATCCAACTTACCATTTTTAAGTAAAATTTTAGAAAAACTTGTTTTTAACCAAGTAAATGAATTTCTTAACTTAAAAACATAATCTGGAGACTCATCAGTCTGGTTTTAGGATGAACCACAGTACAGAGACAGCACTTTTAAAGATTTTAAATGACACCAGATGTAATTTAGACAACCACAAACTCAGTGTTGGTTCTACTGGATCTAACTGCCGCCTTCGATACAGTCGACCATCACATTTTATTAAATAGACTGAGGAATGTGGTCGGCCTCTCTGGTACTGTTCTTAACTGGTTCACGTCCTACCTGACTGATCGAAGTTTCTTTGTAAGTATGGATACATGTTCCTCAAGAACCCATAAGATAGAGTGTGGGGTTCCCCAAGGGTCAATTTTAGGTCCAACTCTTTTTAATCTATACATGCTACCCTTTGGGGTCATCATCAGGAGGCACGGCATCAGCTTCCATAGCTATGCTGACGATACGCAACTGTACATTGCCGTGTCTCCTGATGATACAGAGCCAATTGATGCCCTTTTTAACTGCATTTTAGACATCAAGTCATGGATGGCAGCTAATTTCCTACAGCTCAACCAGGACAAAACAGAGGTTTTAGTTATTGGTCCTGAAGGCCAGAGAGAGAAACTCTTACCTAAGTTACAGGATTTTAAATCCTCAAAATCTGTAAAAAAAACTTGGGCGTGATTTTGGACTCTGAGCTCACTTTTATTCCACACATTAAAAACATAACGAAGATAGGTTTCTACCATCTTAAGAATATAGCCAGAGTCCGCCCGTTTCTCTCTCAGGCCAGCACGGAGGTGCTGATGCATGCTTTTATCTCCTGTCGTTTAGACTATTGTAATGCCCTGCTCTCTGGTCTTCCCAAAAAGAACATGCACAATTTACAATGATTACAAAACTCAGCCGCACGCGTGCTGACGAGGACCAGAGGGCGGGAGCACATTACGCCTGTTTTAAAATCGCTGCATTGGCTCCCCGTGCGTTTCAGGATCGATTCTAAGGTTCTCTTATTAGTTTTTAAGTGTCTTAACGGTCTTGGGCCATCTTATCTATCTGAAATACTTTTACCCATCAACCCTCGCTGACCCTGAGGTCCTCCGGTGCTGGCCTTTTAACAATACCACAAGTTAGAACTAAAACTCACAGGGAGGCGGCATTCTATTATTATGGTCCCTGATTGTGGAATAGCCTCCCGGAGAGCCTCAGGGGCGCAGAGAATGTTGATATTTTTAAAAAGAGGCTCAAGACCCATCTTTTTAATCAGGCTTTTAACTAACTAGATTAACCTCTTTTTATGCTTACCCCTATTTTTACACTTTTTTATTATGACTCTACTTTATACTATTATTAATAATTCTGTTTTGTTTATTTATTTATTTATTAGATTAGTTTAACCTGTTCTATTATGTTGTTTCATTTCAATGTTGTTTGATGTTTATGTTAGGATAAAGATTTATTATATTTAACATGATTTATTTAATCTCTACTGTTTTATTCCTTCAATTTAGCTTCTAGACCTTTTATCTCATTCTACTATTTTAGTCCCTCGGTTTTCCAGTGTTTCCTCCTGGGGGCCTGCCACACCGGGAGCAGATTCTGGCCCACTGATTGGGGAGCTGTCCCATGGATGGCTCCGGCCCTGGTGGCTAGAGAGCTCTACACCTTGGTGTGGAGCCTCCTGTCTGCCTGGGCTGGGGTGGTCCCTGTGGTGGCGCCCCCTTCAGCCATAGGCCATGGCTCCTCCCG
The DNA here is from genome assembly GCF_033239565.1 of Halichoeres trimaculatus. Classification (NCBI taxonomy): domain Eukaryota; kingdom Metazoa; phylum Chordata; class Actinopteri; order Labriformes; family Labridae; genus Halichoeres; species Halichoeres trimaculatus. The sequence continues at coordinate 34,978,830 of NW_027437193.1, forward strand.
GTCTGCGCAGCCCCCAAAGGTAGCTTTGTCCTCACCTCAGATCTTGGTGCCCAGCCATGTCTCCTCTTGTCTCCTTATCAACAGCCTATCTATGTGTGTGTGTGTGAGTGTTTGTGTGCGCGTGTGTGTGTGCATGTATGTTTGTGTGTGCCGGTATATATGTCTATGTATGTGCGTGGGTGTTACTGTGTTGCAATGGGTATATTTGTGGGGGTGGGAGGTTTGGGGTTTTAATGGTATTGCATTTTGTTTTTATCCTCTGTGAGGCACTTTGTGTTGCACAAGTGCATGAAAAGTGCCATACAAATAAAATAAAGTTGAAAGTTGAAAGAAAACCAAAAACCTTGGGGAAAATAGTTTAGGTCACAAGGATTCACAAGAGTCCCCTCTTTTCAGGGTCTTTGTTCACTCAGGTCTGAGTGTCACTGCTCTTAATCCTGTACATCCTCCATTGTTCCTGTTTATCCTCCAGCTGGCTCTCTGCAGTCTCTACATGTGTGTCAGTATCTCCATCTCATATATCTCTTCAATATTCAATCTTCTGGATCCACAGTTCCACAGTTGGGGGGGTCAGCTTGGTACCACTGCCTTGTACTTGTGTTTTTACAACCTACAATCAGAATTTTAAATAAATGACCATCCTTTCCTTCTACATGTTCAAGTGAAAAGTTACGCAAGTGCAGTAAGGTAGAATTCAGCAGTGTATTATATCCCAAGATTTTCTGTATTTCTGTAATTGCAACAGAAATTTCTTAAAACTCAGATGTTAACAGAGGGTCAGGTAGCTCAGCACTTAGGGGCCTAAAAGATCCAAATTAATATATTTGATGTAAAAAAAAAAACAAAAAAAACCCCAAACCCCAACAGTTCAATGAAAATATTTTCAAAAGTACAGAGCAAAACATATGAAAAATGCTAAGTGCTGTTTTTTGTGTTAAAATGATTCTGATTAATTATCTGTCGTCAAGCAATGCTGGGTACGTTTGAATGACATTTTATTAAAGTTGTTCCAGATCTAGAGTAACTCTGTTAGTGAAACAAAGTTGATCTGTGGTATTGAACTGTGACCAGCAGAGTTCCTTATGAAGGTTATCAGTCAGTGCTGGTGAACGTGCCTCTTTCAGGCAGAGTTCCGATCTGACAGTTACTGCATGCACACCATATCCCTACATTGATTGGAATAGAGACAATTTTCTCATTGTGTGGGAGGCATGTAAACACCATTTGTCATAACCTGATTAAGCTCATTTTCCAAATATTAAAAACCTGAATTAGACCCCTGGAATATGCCTGTAACAACCAAAGTATTGACTCATGGAAACACGTTAGTCAGAATATGCTCCTGAGTGAGTTACTTGACGGATTTGTGCACTTCTGGGCATGTTCAAAATGCTACTTCTTGGCTTCGGGTCCAGCAGGTCCAGACTGATTTACAACATGTCTAAGTCTCTATGACAACACCACGCCGGCTGACACAGTTTAGTAGAGAGAAAAGGGATCTGTGATTTTCTCTGCTGAAAACGATTTCTGTGATTAATTTACTAGTGATGTTGGACACTGGAGCCTAACTGTTGGACAGAAAAAGGACAGAAGACCAGAATAATGATACACAGGAGAGAGATAGAGCACAGGCTAAAGGCTAAAAGGGCTAAACTGTGCTGATGTTGACCCCAACCCGCAGTCAGCAGTTATTCTGCAGTGGTCTGTTCTAACTTGAGAGTCTATCAATAAAATGAAGAGTCAGGTTACGTTAGCTCTGCTTGGTAGATGACTGGCAGGACATAACCAGGATTCACTAACATTACACATTACTGACACGTCTTGGAGCACTGGGCTGCCAGCTGTGCTAAATAAAGACAGCTACTAGATTACATACAAACTGACAGTGTTTACTTGTTGTCACGTTAGCCTACAGATACATCAGAGCACCGGGCTGCCGATAGTGCTACATTCAGCTGGTTGCTACGTTTGCTTGATGTCACGTTTCAAACTATAATGCTACGTAACTTGTACTGATAAATATCTTACCTTGGCGTGTTGTCTCCAGTAAAAAGTTGTCTTGCACATAGAAAATTTGTTTCGATCCGATCTCCTTTTAATTCCAAACAAACACACGCCCCACTAAAAGTCATTTACGACAGTATGCGTGAGACTCCGGGCCAGAAGGTGGCGAGGAAGTCCAATTAAAACAGATCCTCCTCATAGAATCTTTAATTGGAATATGGTTCGAATGTGAATGTAGACAATAACACATTTTCGGTCAGATTGTCTGCTGTTGTGCTGCTCTCTAGGATAACTTCCCCTCCATAAATGCATTTTTTCTACCAGACTAAAATACTACAGGTCAGGGTTGAAGTTCAGCTTCAGGGACAGGGCCATGCCTCAACATGCTTCTGGATCAGGAACTGGACATGTGAAACAGATGATAAGCTGCATGTGATTAGCTTGCTTTCAGAGATGTGGATCTGCATCTCAACGTACAAACTTTATTTTAAGAGTTATATATCCACAATCCAGTCCAGATATGGTCCCTCGTGGGCCAGAAAACTTGAAGCCTACCCCCAACATTTATTATACTCATCCACAAACCACTGACATTCATCTCTAGAATGGATCTGTTCAGGCTCTATGATCCATTTCTCCTTGGTTTAGACCTCTCTGCCAAGCCAATAACCAGTGTTGTTGTTGTGTGTGTGTGGGTTTGCAGTCTGGCCTCTCCGCGGTGTCGTGGCAGCTGTCATATAAACACCTTCAGTGCAGGTTTAGCAGACCGCTCAGTCCGGATGCAGAGCGCTTTGATCTTGACGAGGAATACTATCTGTTTCTAGCTCATGGACCTGCTTTAGATGGTAAACGTGTATACACACACACACACACACACACACACACACACACACACACACACACAAATTTAAAATTCCTGAAGAGAATTCATCCAAACTCTGTCTTTCATCTCTCAGGTCATATACTTTACCACAGCCAGCAGCCGTTAATCTCCACTCGGGGGAAACTGGTCACTGGACCTCCTGAAGTCCTGAAAGGCTCCCATGCATCCATCCTCCTGAAAGCGCACGGTGGGTGAAGTTCTCCATCTTTATTTTGACAGACTGAAGGAGGAAGAGAGTTATGAGAAGGGACGGCATCAACTAAAGCCAGGAATACACTGTGGGATATTTTAAATCGATTTACTCAGCTCCATCTCAAACTGCACGACTCCATTGCTGAGTTCAAAAGTTCACAGCCTAAGAATTATACTCTCACACTATACAGCCCCATGCTCTGATGCCACTTCACTGCCCACACTATGCGACCATATACCACGTGTTGGACTCTGTGTCCTTCTTCTTCAATGCTATTTGGGAGCTGGACTCTTGTATCCAGCTCTGCAACATCAAAAGGTACTTGCACTGTAAAATCTGTTACTTTGACTCAACTCAAAAAAAAAATGATGCAACATTTTCCAATCAATTGTCTGTTGTTTTATGAACTTACTATATAGTAAGTATAACCTAATATTATTCACTTCACACCATTTAACAATATTAAGTAAATACTACAAAAATCCGATAAGAAATGAGTTTGTATTAATGTAAAAAGAGGCAAGGAATTAAGTTACATTAGACCTAATTAAGATAAGTAGCATTTAATCGATTACTTTAAAAAATCACTTAAAACATATTTAATTTATTAGTCTGGCAATATTTTGGTACTATTTTAAAGTTAATCTGCTTAAAATAATGAGTTACCTTCAACACATATGAACAAATAAAACAAGAGGAGGTCTCGTTTTCATTCATTTTTTAATCATGCCTCACACAAACAATGGCACAACAATTTTCCAATGATTGTAGGCTTTTACTTCAAGGACTTTTTAACATGCTCCCAGAGCTTGCAGCTTGCTTCTGCTAAAATATCTAGCAATGACTGACAAAGTTTATCAACAATGAAAAAGCTGTGAACACCACATCTAATGATGTGTCATTGATGGTACATAATGAGGGCTATAATAATGTCTATATTTTCAGTTTCAGGATGTGTTTTTCATTGACAAATTTTAATTTAAATACCAAACATTTAAGGCGTTGTTTTGGATGAATACAGTGCCACCTAAAAAAAAGTTGCATGCAAAAAGTTGAAAAAAACAAAAAACAAAACTGCCAGTGGAACAAAAGAAAAAAAATGCTTGAAAATTTGCTTAAAACAAGAATAATGTCTTAATACTACTTAATACTTGCTAGGCGCTGCCCTGTTGTGGCTGCCTGTTGCAGCTCTTTCTTGTCTGTTTCTTGTAATTTTAGTCTCTTTTACATCATCTTTGTATTTGGAGTGGATCATCACTTTGTATGGCTCATTTGTTGGCCATGGGCACCAAACTGATTTTGTCTTCAGTGATATTTTTACTACTTTTTCTCCTGTGTTTGTCTGGAGATCCTGCATGTAACCATGGCTGCATTGTTTACATAATAGATCAGCTCTTAGCAGCCTGTAGCATGTCAATGCTAACTGGTGCAAGGCCTGATGTTTTCCCACAAGGTGAGGAGGAAGAGGTGAGGACGATGTGCTGGTTCTCGGGTGTGAGCTAAGAAGTGACGACATGGACCTGTCCTTCCATCCATCTTTATTCGAAACGTAAGATTTATCTCCGATAAGATGGACAAGCTAGCCATGCCAACCCAGCAACAGAAGGAATACTAGAAGGCAGAGAAGCATCATGCTATTCACAGATAACATGGTTATGCTCATAAATGTGTGTCTTCCCAAATCCCCACCACAGGAGAGGAGTCATCAACAGGGACAAGTTATTGAGTGCTGAGTCTGTCAGCCTTCTCTGTTTTCTACAATATTTACGGAGAGATTCAAATAATGTCTTCCCATTGTGAATGAGAGTTCTAGTTCTGGTGACCGGGGAGATGATCAGGGGGTCAGAGTTCAGCCCTCCATGACGCAGACAAGGACAGAAGAAGGGGCAGAGTCCCTCTGTGAAGATGCAGTTAGTGAATGAGTGAAGTTGAATCTTGAGGAGGGTCTGGTCTCCTTGATGACGTTGGTCATCAAGGAGACCAGGCCCCCCTTTGAAGCTCACAAAGACCCCCACCCTCTGAGGCATGGAGTCCAGACTCAGGCAGACGGCCGGGCTGGAGAAAATCAGGAACTCTTTGCCACCTCTCAAAGACACAGACCAGTACCCATGCACTGGACTCACAGGGAATGTCACCTTCCTGTGCACAGACTTTCTGACCACGCCCACAGGCCAGTCGGTCTTCCCTGTGACCTGGACCTCGTCGTAAAAACTGCCTGAAGAGAAATCCTGCTGAGCCATGACGCTAACATACACAGAGAATCTGTCGGGGTTGTCCAGCAGCTCTTGTATCACCTTGCCACACCTGACCTGTTTGTTATCATCTGATAGGACTTACCAGGGGTTCGCTGTCTGAGGTCCAGGAACCCGTCCACTGCAAACTGCTGGACTCTCTTCAGTCTGAACTTATGGTGCAGCTTCTGCTTGGCCCCACTCAAAGTCTGCTCAAGCTTAGCCACAGCTCTCGCTACAGTGCCCTCATATGATGGCAGACAGACCCTGACCTCAGACCAGTTCCTTGAGCTGATCTCAGGGGTCATGGGCCTAAAGTTCTGCAGGAGGAGAAGATAGTCCTTAGTGCATGAGAGCTGCCTGACCTGAGCCGCTTTCCTGGTGAGTGCAGAGATTTCTTGTTCCAGATCCGTGATGATGCCATCAGCCTCCCGCTCTGCAGTCCCCTTTGTCTCTTTAATCACCTCAATGAGATCATTCAGGCCCGTCTCTGCAGTCTGGGACAGGAGGGTGAAGACCTTGGCCCCGGCTGCTATGGCCTTGTTGTCTGTCTACAAACGTTTAACGTGCTGGAGGTTCTGTTGTCTCTCATGAATCCTCAGCTGGATGTAGGCATCCTCACGCTTCAGCTGGGACTTCTTCGCTTTAAATTCATCTTCCAGAAAGGAAATGTTATGACCCACATGAGCTGAGACGCTACAGTGACAGCACACACACACACACACCTGATCTGTCTTACAGAACAGCTCCAATCGTTTTTTGTGCTTCGAACACACTCAAACCTCCAAGTTCTTCACTGGATCAGTGAGCTGGTGTCTTTTCATCGAGGCAGCTGTCATGTGGGGATCGAAGTGGATACCACAGAAGGTAGAGGCGAGACACGTCAAGCACGACTTTGTGGCCTTCAGTTTGGTCCTGGTGCAGATGTCACAGGTGATTTCTCCAGGTTTAGCAACTGCGATCTCCAGCTGGAGTTACTGCTGGATTTTAGTACACTTCAGAAGCTTTAACAACAATTACAAAGTTAAAATAACATTGTGTGTTACTCAGGAGAGCTACTGTTCTTGGTAATGATGCCTCTGTACGAGCTACAAACACAAACCAGCCAACAGGGCAGAATGCGTCTGCTGCACTGTGTGTGTGTGTGTGTGTGTGTATGTGTTTGTACCTACCTACCTTAAAACAGTGAAGAGCTATTAAGGGGAAGGAGCCTGAAGGTCCTTGTGAAGTGCAATAGTCCTCAGGGACTCTCAGCTGTAGCCCAGGACCGTGTGCCTCAGACATAAACAAGGAAGTGATCCAGAGGCTGCACCCCCTCTGTGTAAAATCAGTGTGACTCATTTCAAACCTTTTTGTCCTGGAGCTCCATGGGATTCGTGTTTGGTATACTTCACCATGGACTGTTTCACTTTATGAACAGTAAATAGAGACATTTAAAGTCCAGGTTTCCTCCAGTTAAAGTAGTGCCTGAATTGGACCTTAAAAGGTGCCGGAAACCCTTGCATAGCAGATGTGTTACACAAGCACGGCAAATATGATATAAATATATATCTATCAATCTATCTATCTACCTATCTATCTATCTATAAATATATATCTATATCTAAACAACTATATATATATATATATATATATATATTAGTGCTGGGCAAGTTAACGCGTTATTTTCGCGTGAACTCGTCAATCTATTAACGCCGTTAAATATTTTATCGAACATTAGTACATGTCGCTCACATGCTTTTTTTTTGTAAATGTCTGTCGCTGACCGGAAGTGAAATTGGCGGAAAAACACGATGAGTAACCAAAACAAGCATGGAGAAGAGGGGTATTTCGGCTATATTTTTTCATCCATTGCCAGTGTTATCATAAAGTCAGCTCGTCTACCAGCTTCAGACTACGACTTCGAGTTTGACGGTTGTCCTTACCGGTTTTAGCCTGAGTACACGGACGAGGAGCTCCATGAAAGAAGGATGCAGAGGGAGAGAGACAAAGAGCTGGCTCGAGAACAACAAACAGGAGCACGTCCACGACTCAATGCGAACTGGTGGTGCGCTTGTGGACAGTGTTCGCCTATGGCAAAAGAAGAGGACTGTGTTTGTGATAACGATGGATAGCGATGGATGAAAAAATATAGCCGAAATGAGCGATTTTGCAAAGATTATGTCCCGCGCTGAAGCTCCCTTGCCGTGGCCCCCGCTAAGTGCGGCTAAAATCAGCTGGATCTAAATAACTTCTGAAGGACTCCAAGCTGCACAATGTTTGTCTGAGTGAGTAAATGAGCATGCACACACCTAAAAATAAGGTCTAGGTGTCAAAAAACCAGAGTTGCCCTTTGAAGGAGCTCGCCGCTTAGTGTATCAGTCCGCGCACGGCGTGCCAGATATAAACAAACGCAGGTAGTCTGCCAGGACGAAGAGACACGATGAGACCTAGAGCCTTATTTAGCGGTGTTTTTGTGTGAAAGCAACGCGCTGAAAATTCTCTAAATAAAGCGTGAATGCAGACCGATATCAGAGTTTTTCGGTGGGAGTCCTTTTATTTGTGTTTTAGGGCAAGTAAAATATTGCCCCGTCTGAGTGCAGAGGAAACCGGCAGAGGAGCAGGGAGGGGGTGTTTGGTGCGAGCGCTCTGGGTTTGAAAGTTTTAATCATTGCCTAGCCCTAATATATATATATATATATATATATATATATATATATATATATATAAATGTATATATTTATATATATATATATATATATATATATACGTGTGTGTGTGTGTGTATGTGTGTTTTCTCACTTACAAAGACTGCAACTATGAGGCAAAAATCTAAAAAACAAAAATTCGGAAAAGTACATTGTCTGATTTTGAAATAATGAATTAGCATTTTATTGTCTTATTGCTGTGAACTTCAGTGGCCAGTAGGTGTCACCCGATTTGCTAAAGTAACAACCAAGCCACAACCAGCACCGTCGTATAGGGGGTAAAGGCGATGACGATTATAAGGGCCCACAGCCCTCTAGGGTCCACACACAGCCCCCAGTACGTATATGTGCCTTTTTACAGTTGTCTTTGATGTGCTCACTGTTACTCATGATTTCTCTAGTTCATCTCTCCACAGGTGCTTCTTGTGATTATGATGTCAGTAGGCTCAGTAGCTGGTTGTTTGTTCCTGTCTGTAGTCATTTGTTCAGTTGATGTGGTTGCTCTCTACTGTTGTTTTGTTGTCTCTCTCTCTCCCCCTCTGTCTAGTCTCTTCTCTACACTCTTTCCCTTTATCACTGTTTCTTTCCTGATATCACCTTGTTCTGGTTAAGCAGTAATCTTCAAACTTGGCAATATACGGGAGGAAAACTATATATATATATATATATATATATATATATATATATATATATATATATATATATATATATATATATATATATATATATATATGTATGTATGTGTATTTATGTATAAAATATATATCAAAAAACACTAATAAAGAGTATAAGTTTAAAACTCAAAGGGAGCCTTACACACTAACGGCTCCCTTTGGAAAAGCAAATGTGTTCTGCACAATACGGCAGCCAGACCATAATTCTGTTGTCTTGACGCTGAACAGGACAAAGTAAAAGAAAAAAAAAAAAAAAACAGCCCCCAGTAGCTTCTATAACAAAATTATCATACATACACTGAAATGATATATATTCATACGAATAAATCCGAATTAAAACAAAGCCATAAGGCATACAATTTTCTAATCTTAATAATTTCAATAATCGCCTTTGCCCCTTATTAAAAAATGGTTTGGTCCACACCAAGATTTGTTCTTCCTCAGCAAAAGTAAGTGAGCGCGAGTGAACTCCAGCAGGGCTAGGATGGCCCCCAAAAAACACAAGTCTGGACACTAAAAAAAAAAAAGAGTTGAAAAGGAGTCCAGGAGTAGAAGCAGCAGAGCAGGGGCCCTGGACATCCAAAGCTTTTTTCCTAAGACTGGTGGGAGTAGAACTACCGAAAGTGGCTGAAACACTGCCTACTTGTTCATTCATTTAATGTCTGCAACATTAGCTTACCTTTAAAGGGGCGCAGGCTGACTTAGACACTGGTCGCCTATTTTGGTTTATTAGTGGATTTATTTTCCTTATTTCAGACTGGACCCCTTTAACTTTTCCTGACATGCTCGAGCCATTGTCAAAGCCCTGTCCTCTGCAATCTACAATGTCAATGTGGTGCTCCTCTAATGTCTACAGTATCATCTCTGATATTTCATGGCCAATCTCGCCACTGAATTCTTCAAAATGCAAGAAATGTTCAGTTACATCCCACTGATCGTTCTCCTTCTGAACAACATATCTCAACAGGATTACATTCTGTTCCTTGTAGGAGACATCAGGAGTTGCATCACATATTACTGAGTAATACATTGCACACCGTCAAAAACACCGAAAAACAGGAAAATTGAAGGTTGTAATGACTGGGGTAGAGGGGCCCACACCAATATTCAGGGGGCCCAGAATTCCTAGCAACTGCCCTGGCCACGACACAACAGAAGTACAGCCACCACGGAAGTTAAGAGGACAGATTTTCTAACATACACAGAAAAGTTGTGAAAGTAAGTAGATGATTGTTTTCTTTGATAACTACAGCTATGATAAATATAAGTCTAATGCTAACATTATGACATGACTGTTTCATAAAGCTAAATATAAGATGACATTTTTTTGGTCAATAAAAAAAATATGAGTACTTTGAAGGATATTACAAGGTGAGACCCCAACGAGGCTAATGTTTAATGTTTAGTAAAAAACAAAAACAAAAACAAATTATAACATCAAAACTTCTAAAGATACAGCTTAAACACTTGTGTTTTGAAAAACAACCAATATTTACCTTTAAAAGTAGCATTTGCACAAACTTGATAACTTTCTTATCTTACGATCATTCAGAGGTCGGTTGGGCGGCCATTTTGGAAAGACAGGTCTTTTGTTTGATTGGATAAACTACAACAAATCAGAGATAACCCAAAAGTCCTCTAAAGAGCACAGCAGGTTTTATCCTTGCAGACTGTTTTGTTTTTAAAATAAAGCTCTGAAAGTGATGTCTTCTACAGAGGACAAATATGGATTGTTGGGTCTCTGTAGCAGCAGACCCTACTGCAGCGCTTGGTGGGTGGTGGAATGAAAAAGGTTTGTGCTCTTGGGGCTATACTTGTTGATGTCTGTGATACTGTATCTGTGCACTTAATAATGCCCCAGGAAACACAACCACGTTGTTGTCATTATTCGTGTAGACACTCGGACCACGTACCTCAATAAACATGGTGAGACCAGGGATTCACCACGGAGTAAGCTAGGGAGGCTAATTATAACATAACACGCTGAACCAGAAACACGTCAGTTTTAGCAGGAAATGAACATACCTATATGATCCTGCTGATAATTTCCATTTTCATGTAGTCGTCCTTAAGAGCCACTCTTTTCCCGTTTATATATATATCGATACTAGAATAGAAACTGCAGTGATCCGGGCTGCAGAGTGGCTGCTCTCTCCTCTCTCCCTCCCCTTCCTGAGCTGCTGCGCTGACTCCTCTGGCTGCACCTCTCACACCTGCATCGAGTTCGCTGATTAGGAGCGCCGGCACTTAAGCGTTGTTGGAAGGATGGGCCGGCGCCAGTAGATTCCAGCTCTTCGTGTGGTAATCAGACCACGATTGTTCTCCTCGCGTTCTTTTGGTGCTGCAAACACATTTACAAACTCTGACACCAACCTTTTGGTCTCAGGTTCCTTATTTAGAAGAGAATAGATTTCATCAGGGGGGTTATAGATTTCGAAATTTGGAATGTTTACTCGCACATAATTCCTGATTTGCAAAAACCTGAAAAAATGGGATTTCTGCAATCTGAATTTGTTTTCAAGTTGATTAAATGTGGAAAAAGCATTGTCAATATATAAATTTTTCACAGTGACTAAACCATTCTCTTTCCAGGCAGAAAATACAGCATCTGATTGAGAAGGATGAAATGTATGATTATGACAGATGGGGGCAAAAACAGAAAAGTTTGTTAGTTTAAAAGTTTTTTTAATTTGATACCATACCCTTAAAGAGTTCTCTACTACAAATCCAATTCCTCTAAAAGGTCTAGGGCTCCTCTTTGTTGTATTAAGTAGTGCTGGGAGTGAAGTACCAATAATATCCTGCTCCACGGCCAGCCACGCTGGAGTAGTATCATTAGGTTCTGTAGGATAAGCATCTTGCCAGTATACAAGCGCCCGTGCATTAGCTGCCCAATAATAACTCCCGCTGTTCTCCTGGCTTGTTATTTCTCCTGATAGTCCCCAAAATTTAAGTATGCTTCTGTGAGCTCTAATACTTTACTAAGTCAAATCAAGTCCTGTACTTGGGCGTTATATCGAAAACTCAGAAACCATCCACCCCCCTCTCTTGGTTGGTTTGATCCAGAGACGCTGCAGGAGACTTCAGAGACAGAGACAGATAACGGTGCAGCACTTGTTGATGAAGACTTTATCAGAGCCTTAGCTGTTTCCTTTCTTTTTTGGAGAACTTTGACATGACATGTCGTGAGTTAGACTAACGTAGCTCTGCTCTAACGCAGCATCCTCTCCAATCAGGAAAGAGCAGCGGGAATTTTATAGTGAGAAGGCTGACTCTAAAATAGTGAAACGCGTATCGTTGTACTGAAGAGAGTGCCGTCGCGTACATGCGCTGCGCGTGTACGCGACGGCACTCTCTTCAGAACAGCAGAGTTCAGGTGGAGGAGACTGACTGAGCCAGTGAAAGAGAGGAATAATTCAAACCACAATGTCTTGTTCAGTGGTTGTGATACATGGAGTATTAAGACATATGCACCCCTACAAGTTTTATGTTTATGTTTATGATTGGCCTCACGCGGGCCGGACAGGGACGTACAAAGGGCCGGATGTGGCCCGCGGGCCGTAGTTCGCCCAGGTCTGATCTAGATCATCGCTTAAAGGCATGAATTCACATTTTTGCCAGTTAACAGTATACCCTGATATCTCTCCAAAAACTTTAATGTGTTCTAACACTGACGGAGTAGATTTTTCAGGCTGTGACAAAAACAAAATTACATCATCAGCATATAATGCTATATGATGGTTTATTTTGCCTAAGTGTATAGGGATGATTTTTGTATTATGTCTAATACTTGCTGCAAGGGGTTCAATACACAAAGCAAATAGCAGAGGGCTCAAGGGCAGCCTTGCCGGACACCGCGATATAAATTAAAAGGATGGGACCTGTCTGAATTGGTGAGGACTGACGCAGTTGGATGGGCATAGAGCATCTCCACCCATGAACTGAAATTTTCACCCAGGCCAAATTCTTTAATCGTTAGCAACATGTATCTCCAGTCAACTTGATCAAATGCTTTATGCGCATCAAGTGTGAGTACTGCAGATTTTGACTTAATTTCTTTACTATATACAATATTCAATAATCTATGGATATTAAAGAAAGAAAACCTTCGGGGAATAAACCCGACCTGGTCTGGATGTATTATAGTTGCAATATGGGCACTTAATCTATTTGCTAGGATTTTGGTAAACACTTTGAGATCACTGCCGAGAAGAGCAATAGGCCGATAAGATGATGGGTCCGTCTGGTCTTTACCTTTTTTTAATATTAAAGAAATGTTTGCAGCATACAATGAGTCTGGTCATATTTTATTTTTTATTGATTCTTTAAACATTTTCAATAATAGAGGCGCCACATCTTCAATAAATGCTTTATAAAAGTCAATACCGAACCCATCAGGGCCGGGGGACTTTCCACTTGGAAATTCCTTTATGGCCGTAATAACCTCCTGTAAAGTGATTTCAGAATTAATTTCTTTTTGTGCATTACAGTCTATTTTAGGGAGTGGGAAGGAGTGTAAAAAACGAAGAATGTCTTCTTCTGCTGCAGAGCTATGGGATTTGTATAAATTTTCATAATAACTCTTGAAGCACTTATTAATTTCAACAGAGTCAGTAACAAGTGAGTTCTGGTTGTTCTTAATTTCATGAATTGCTCTACTAGCCTGCACACCTCGCAGCTGTCGTGCAAGCAGAGTATCAGGCTTATCCCCCAACTCAAATTGTTTATGTCTCACTTTCATCAGTAAAGTATTAATTTGCTGTAAAAGAATACTGTTATACTCATGTTTCAAATTAACAATCTCCTTTAACAGAGATGAAGATAGAGTCTCTCTGTACTTTTTTTCAAGTAGGGCAAGTTGGGGCTCTATAACCGATAACCTTTGCCTACTCTGTTTTTTCTGTGCAGCTTCATAGGATAAAATAAACCCTCTTATTACAACTTTGAAAGCTTCCCATAAAGTTGAGTCTGAGACCTCACCTGTGTCGTTAAAAGCTAAATAGTCTTTTATTGCGCATTTGCATTTCTCCACAAACATTTTGTCATTGAGAAGACTCGGATTAAATCGCCAGTTATAATGAGCTAATTTCCATCCAAAGTCCACACTTATGGTAACAGGGCTGTGGTCCGAAATTAAGATGTTGTGATATTTTGATGACTTTGTGATTGGTGTAAGTTTGGAATCAATCAAAAAATAGTCAATCCTTGTGTATGTGTTGTGAACTTGTGAAAAGAAAGAATATCCCCTCTCTGTGGGATTATAAATCCTCCAGATATCTGTCAAATTAAAAGACTTCATCAGATTATTTAGAACATTAGTGGAGTCAGAAGGACAAACTGGGCGTGATGAAGATCTGTCCAAAATAGTATCTAGAACACAATTGAAATCACCACCTATAATCAAATTGGTAGTTGTTAGGTCAGGTATTAAACGGAAAACCCCCCGGAAGAAACCTGGGTTGTCAAAATGTGGAGCATATAAATTAAGCAAGGTAACGTGAATGTTCAAAATAGTGCCAGTCACAATTATAAAACGTCCGTTTGGGTCTGTCTTAGTTGAAAGGTGATGAAAAGGAATATTCTTTTTAATTAGAATTGCCACACCACGTGCTTTGGAGGTAAACGTTGACTGAAAAGTTTGTCCTATCCAGTTACACCTAAGCTTTAAGGCCTCCGTGTGCTTAATGTGGGTCTCTTGTAAAAACAAGATATCAGAATGTAAATCACGCAGGTGAGCAAATACCTTGGCTCTTTTGGAAGGGTTGTTTAAACCCCTGACATTCCAAGAAGTTAAGTTAATCATTTTATGCACATTGTGATCCTTTTTGGGACCACTCATGACACCTCTACAATGTTAGAATGCAAGATGCCTGTATATACAAATGTAGTATGAGTACAGCTTAAATCAGAAAAAAACAAAATGCCCCTCAAACTCCCTGCTTTGCCCTCCCAAAAGAAAAGGGGGAATGTAAACCCCCCATAGCAGCGGAGCTGCTGAGAAAAAACCTTACACATGTAGCAAAAAACATATACTCTTTTTCTTCTGTCTCAGCTCTTGCCACCCTGTAGTTAACAAGGTGCAAACACTCATCTTGAATCATATAATCCACATTTCAGAACCTGTGTTTAACATTTGCAAGGAATAAAAGATAATAGGAAGTAAAGCAAAGGAACGCCTACAGCAAACTGCTCATATGGGTAATATCTTTGTAAAACGTGAGCCCAACTTGGCAGCAGCGTTCATATATGGAAAGAAATTGTGATATTATGGCAACATAACTATAAATGATCTCTGAGCATGGTAAATATAGCAAAAACAGGTTGACTTTTGCCTCTCCGTTCGTTTGGTTCATTTGTCCATTAAGTACAATAATGAACACACTGGAGCAGGCATAGCCTACGTCCAACCTCAGAGATAAATCATACCTCGTCTTTTGTAACGATGTTGTCCGGATCAACCCGAGTTTTCAGTGGCTGCAGGCTGCAGGTGTTCGTCCATGTAGGCGGCTGCCTTCTTTGGTGAGTCAAATATTTTGGTCTGTCCAGCATGAGTGAAAATCAGGCGTGCGGGGAACAGGAACCCATGCCGCATACCGGCTTCCTTGAGTTTTACTCGAACAGCATCAAACTCCTTGCGGTCCTTCATCACCTCTGCTGTAATGTCCGGGAAGATGCTGATGCGCTGTCCCTCGTAGTGAAGCGGACCCTCGTTGCGAGCTACTCGGAGTATGTCCTCTTTCACGGTGTCGTGGTGTATCCTGGCTATCATGACTCGTGGCTTGTTGCTTGGTGGGCCGATGCGGTGTGCACGATCCACTTTAATTCCACAGGGAAAACGCTCAGCTCCCAAAAGTTTAGGTAATAAACTGGATACGAATGCAGTTGGAAAGCCCTTTTCAATCTTCTCCGGCAGACCCACGATTTTAATATTTTGTCTCCTCGAGCAGCTCTCTAAATCAATCACCTTGGCCTTTAAGAGTTTATTTTGTGCACGTAGCTCCTCATAACTTTGCTCCAGCTCGACCAGGCGTTCGTCAAACTCCCCGTGCCATTCTTCCAGATTAGAAATGCGGGAAGTGTTGGCGGCGACTGCAGTTTTAACTCCTGCGAGAGTTGTCTCCAAGTTGTCAAACCTCACGTTCATGGAGCTTTCCATCCGTCTGATGGCCTCCAGGATGGGTGACACGGGGGCATCCTCCTCCATTGGGTCTGTGGGGGTATACCCAGGGCTGGTCGAGCCAGGCGAGCTAGCGTTAGCCGACTTGGTTGACGAGCTATCTTCGATCTCAGAAGGAGACTCGTGGCCTTTCTGGGTCACTTTTTTGGACTTGACCACCCTTTTTACTTTCATGAACTTGATTTTCCGTCAAAATTAAAAAAAAAAACGAGTGTTTAATATTTATATTCAATTAGGGTGAAAGAGCTGATAAAAAACACCACCTGCTACATCACTGGCTCTCTAGCGCCCCCCCTGTGTTGTCCTCTTTTGAGGAATTTTCTGTTTCGTTAAAGAGAGTTTTTGATCACCCTGTTAAAGGCAAGGAGGCGGCTCGCCGCTTGTTAGATTTGACACAGGGAAGTCAGTCAGTGGCTAACTATTCTATTGAATTCCGGATTTTGGCTAATGAGTGTGGGTGGGATGAGTCAGCTCTCATGGGAATTTATTTAAAGGGACTTTCTGAGAGGCTTAAGGACAAGTTAGCCACCAGGGATGAGTCAGCCTCCCTAGATGAGTTATTAAGATCCTTTATAGCCTCCTGAGGAGCCCATGCAGCTGGGCAGGGCTCGTCTCAGCCCCCAGGAGAGTCAGCGACGGATGGCTCGCCGTCTCTGTATCTACTGTGGGGAGGCTGGACACTACATCGCCTCCTGTCCCCAGGCTTTAAATGGACAGGCTCACCACTGACGGAGGGTACGTTGGTGAGCCAGACCTCGACTTCTGTCAGCCCTCGTCGCATGCTGGTCCCCTCGTGTGTCCTCTGGGGACAGAAGTCCACCTCCCTCCAAGCTCTAATTGACTCTGGTGCCGATGATAGTTTGATTCACATGGACCTGGCCAAGCAGTTGGAGCTCCCCCTAGTGGAACTCTCTCAACCCAAGAGAGTTACAGCCCTCGACGGTCACCTCATTTCTGAGGTGACACATCAGACCACCACCAGACCCTTCACCCTGGTGATATCCGGTAACCACAGAGAAACTATCCAACTATTCATCATCAACTCCCCGGTCTCCCCTCTGGTTCTTGGTTTCCCCTGGTTAAAGAAACATAATCCCCACATAGACTGGTCCGCCCTCACCATCACTAACTGGAGCACTTTCTGTCATGCCCACTGCCTTCAGTCAGCCATTCCATCCACTCAGGTTCATCCAGTTCCCTCAGCACCCCCGGATCTGTCTGCTGTACCTCCTGAGTACCATGATCTAGCCCCAGTTTTTAGAAAAGACATGGCTCAGACCCTTCCTCCACATCGACCCTACGACTGTGCCGTAAACCTGCTCCCTGGGGCTCCCCTGCCAACCTGTCGCCTGTATAATCTCTCACGTCCCGAGAAAGACGCCATGGAGGCGTACATCAAAGACGCCCTGGCCACAGGGTTTATCCGTCCCTCCTCCTCTCCAGTGGCAGCGGGGTTTTTCTTCGTCAAAAAGAAGGACTCCTCCGTCTGTCCATGCATCGATTACAGAGGACTCAATGACATCACTGTTAAGGACCAGACCTCTCTGCCCCTGATCGACCCCTCATTCGATCCTCTGTGTGAGGCCCAGGTTTTCTCCAAGCTGGACCTTCGAAACGCATACCACCTCATTCGGATCCGAGAAGCGGATGAGTGGAAGACAGCGTTTAACACTCCTCTTGGTCACTTCGAATATCATGTCATGCCATTTGGACTCACGAATGCCCCAGCTGTTTTCCAGACCCTCATGACAGACATTCTCCGAGACATGCTGCACAGGTTCGTGTTTGTTTACTTGGATGACATCCTCATCTTCTCCCGTACTCTGGCTGAGCACAAGCTTCACGTCCGGCAGATTCTTCAGCGCCTGTTAGAAAACCGTCTGTTTGTCAAACCAGAAAAGTGTGAGTTCCACGTCCCTTCAACCCACTTCCTTGGTTATATTATAGCCAAAGGGGAATTAAGAGCGGACCCAGCTAAGGTACAAGCTGTCCTGGACTGGCCCGTCCCTACCACTTGAAAAGAACTCCAAAGGTTCCTGGGTTTCGCTAACTTCTACCGCCGTTTCATCCGAGACTACAGTAAAGTGGCCAGCCCCCTCACCAGTCTCACCTCCACCGCAACTCCTTTTATGTGGACTCCTGAGGCTGCGACAGCCTTCTCCCAGCTCAAGACCCTGTTCACTAGTGCTCCTGTGTTGAAACACCCGTACACCCCAAGCTTCAGTTTATTGTGGAGGTGGACGCCTTGGATGTTGCAGCGGGAGCTGTGCTGTCCCAGCGTGATCCCCTGACGCAGAAAATTCACCCCTGTGCATTCTTCTCACGTCGCCTGTCTCTAGCGGAGAGGAACTACGATGTGGGGAATAGAGAGTTGTTGGCTGTCGTGTGGGCTCTGCAGGAGTGGAGGCACTGGTTAGAGGGCTCTACAGTGCCCTTCATCATCTGGAACTGACCACAAAAACCTCACTTACCTCCGCTCAGCTAAGAGGCTCAACTCCCGTCAGGCCCGCTGGTCTCTGTTCTTGAGCCGGTTCCTTTTCACCCTTTCCTACCACCCAGGTTCCGAGAACATCAAGCCTGACGCCCTCTCCTGGATTTTTTCACCGCCCTCAGCTCAGGAGGAACCTGAGCCCATTCTGACCCCTGCCTGTGTGGTCGGAGCTGCCTCCTGGGAGATTGAGCAGGTGGTCCGAGAGGCTCAAAGGAAGCATCCCGATCCCGGTACCGGACCCCCAGGCCGGCTGTTTGTTCCTGACTCTGCCCGAGCTCAGGTCCTTCAGTGGGGACACGCCTCCAAGTTGGTCTGCCACCCCAGAGTAACCTGGACTCTCCAGTTCCTCAGGCAGCACTTTTGGTGGCCCAGCATGGCTATGGACACCAGGGAGTTCGTCTTCGCCTGCTCCGTCTGTGCCCGGGGCAAGACCTCCCATCAGGCCCCTGCTGGCTTGCTGCGCCCTCTCCCTACCCCCAGCCAACCCTGGTCACACATCTCCCTGGACTTCATCACAGGACAGGATTCAGGTATTGCAGCAGGGAAAATACAGGGAAAATACAAAGGTAGCAGGATGCACTGGGAGAAAATAAAATAAAATAAAATTACACATAGTTTGTTTTTTGGACAAAGCAAGGGTGACATGAAAAAGCAAAAAACAAATACTGTCATCCTCACCATAATTGACAGATTTTCTAAAATGGTCCACTACGTGCCCCTCCCCAAGTTACCCTCTGCGTTGGAAACTGCTAACCTCCTAGTTAAACATGTTATCAGACTTCATGGCATTCCAGTTGACATCGTTTCAGATCGTGGTCCCCAGTTTATCTCCCAGGTGTGGCGGGACTTCTGTTCCGCCATGGGCGCAGCAGCCAGCCTTCTCCTCTGGGTACCACCCCCAGACTAACGGCCAGACGGAGCGGGCTAATCAGAGCCTCGAGGCAGCTCTCCGGTGTGTGGCAGCCCAGAACCCCTCCTCCTGGAGCTCCTTCCTCTCCTGGATTGAGTACTCCCACAACTCCCTCACCAGTTCGGCCACAGGTATGTCACCCTTTATGGTGTGTCACGGGTTCCAACCTCCTGTTTTCCCTGTCCAGGAGCATACTGTGGCCGTCCCTTCGGTGAGGGAGCAAATCTGGCGAGTGAAGGCTGTCTGGAGGGATGCTCGGGCTGCCCTATTACGCTCGGCCAGTCGGAACAAGCGGCTGGCAGATCTCCACCGCTCCCCCGCTCCTGACTACCAGCCGGGTCAACAAGTGTGGCTCTCTTCACGGGACCTCCCTCTCCAGGTCAAGTCATGTAAGCTCACACCACACTACATCGGACCCTTCCCCATTCTCAAAGTGATCAACCCCACCTCTGTGAAGTTAAAATTACCGGACTCTCTGAAAATCCACCCCACCTTTCATGTGTCCCTGTTAAAGCCTGTCTCTACCAGTGTTTTTGATTGTTTGATTGTTCTCCTCGTGTTCTTTTGGTGCTTGTGTGTTTTTTGGATATTTGTGATACTAACCTGGACTTCTCCTCTGCCTCTCCTCAGTGTGCCTCCGAGGATACTCCTGCAGCAGCCTGCGACAGCCACGCTCTCTTTCTCCCAACCATTATTCAAGTGACAATAAAACTCTTTCAAACCTGTTTTTGCCTCCGACTCCCATTGGGTCCCAGAAAACTCAGCTGGTTATCTAACCGTCACAAGAAACTACTTTATTTATCCCCGAGGGGAAATTCAGGAGTCACAGGAGCAATCAAGAAAACAAAAGTAAGAAAGTGTATAGAAAGTGCAAAAAGGTTTTTCTTCGGTACTTTTGTACTCACAAATGTGGTACTAAAAAATAACATATATTATATTCATTTAACATATATTATATTTAACATATAAACTTGCAATGCTGTGTTCATGCCAAGCATGGAAAATCATCTACTCTCCCACCCCCTCACAGTCACAAAAGGATGCGTTTAGGTACCTGAACATAGAACCATTTGATTTTATGTGAATCGGTACTACAGACGGAATTCAGTCGGTACCTAAAGAACCTAATTCGGTACCTCTCCATCCCCTTCTCCTGGACTGACATCAGACCCATTTTTCCAAAAGATTAGTCCATCTGGTCTGTCACAAGAACCAGTACAAGCAGTCATATCCATCCAAAGCCAGAGTACGCTTTACTCTCAAAGCTTCGGTCTCAGCGGCCAGGGGGCATAGCACCAATCACAGAGAAGTGAAGATGAAAGAGGACCTAGACTGATGATTCATAGCAGGATAAAAAAGAGGAGTGCCTCTTATTAACGTGAGGACTGAGATGTCAACATGGAACAGCACGGTTTGACAACATAATGTGAACAGAACATACAGCTGAGACAAACGTGACGAGACAGGGAGAGGAAGAAAAGGAAGAGCTGACAAGGAAGAAGAGGAGGAGTATTTGCAGAGAGAAAAAGTAGCGTGTGCAGGGAGCAAAAGCTCTCCCAGAGGAGTTCAGGCTCACAGAAGCACAGCACTCACAGGAAGAGAGCAGCTAAAGATGAATAAGAAGAACTGAGGCTTCATGCTCAGTGGCGCTCAGTGAACAGTGATCACTGCTGTTAACACCGGGACAGTTTGCTGGTTCAGTGACACCAAGGATGGAGAGGTGAAGAAGGAGGACCAAGAAACAGAGAGAAAGGAGTAAGAGCAATACAGGAGCAGTAGGAGGAGACACAGTCAGAGCAAGTGAGCAGAGCTTAAAAGAAAGTAACAAGACTAACCCTGGATTATCTAACCAGCACTCTGCTAAACCCAGCAGGGAAGATGTCCAAGTCCTCTCCCCGTCTGAGTCGCCCCGGATCAGCGGGGTCTAAGAGCCCCACCGTGAGAAAGGAGCTGCAGGGGAATCGGTCATGCATGCTGCGTATCGGAGAGAGGCTGATGAGGGCAGGCAGTGAGGGGAACCTGGTCCAGAGAGTCCCACCAGCCAAGAGCCAGCTCCCCTCAGCCGGATTAACACAGGGCTCCAACAGCCGCACGTCGGCTCCAACACTGGAGGACAAAGCGGGCACGGAGCAGACAGGAAGTAGCTCCACCAAAGGTAAGGCATCTTTCTTTAGATCATCAAAGAAAACAGCATGCTTCAATAATTTAACGTCAGATCATCCAGAGCAGAATAACACGGCTTCATGCTGCAGGACATGTGGTTCAACCAGAGGTGGACGCCTAAAAACACTGGAGCTGTCTTAGCTCCTGTCTTTGGTCCCAGTATTTACATCCAGGGGACTGTGATGGTCCAACATGCTGTTTTTCTTCCCAGGAGACACTCCTCATGTAATGTCAAAAACATGTCTCCTGTAAGTGAGTCACATCTCTGAGTTCTCTGCATTAAAATGCATCCCTACGAGGGATTCTGTCTAACCAACTTGGGACTGCTCCAGATTTTGTTCCAGAAATAGACTACTGTTGATATGTTGAACTTCACTGACTGCTGAACAGATGAAAGTGTAGAGATGGTTTTGCTCTATGTGACAGAGGCGTGCTTCCTGGTCAAGGTCTCTGGTGTTGGCGAATGAACATGAGACCCGCTCATCCTGGGGTCAGCACTGTGAATATTCATGCTCACAAACAGCCAGCAGCTCCTCTCTGGATGAAACTGTGAGGATGTCTGTTTCTCTCTGTTCATGGTTGGCATCTGCACCACATGCTGTGATCATAATAAAGAAAACGTGACATACAACACAGAGCAACTTGGAGGCTTACACACACACACACACACACACACACACACACACACACACACACACACACACACACACACACACACACACACACACACACGCACACACACGCACACACACACACACACTGCCTGTTCTTTGGGGGGCATTTTATAAAGAGATACTCAGATATTATGTGATCTTTGTTCAACCACTCTACACTGATTCAGTGTGTTACCATGGGTTTACAAATAATGTGAAGTAAACAGAAAGTGAGTAATCTCCACTGCTCTCCTCACTGAACTGTGATAATTACAATAACTCTGTTAGTCAGCAGAAGGACTGCTCTTCATTGATATTTTCAGACACTCTGTGTCACCCTGTGATCTGCTCTGATGTGAGTTATTCTAAAACATACTCATTGCCAGCAGGGAGAACATTACTCGGTTCTTACTTCTGGAGATGTTGACTCTAAATATAAATCCTGACTACAAATCAGTAACCATTGGTTGACAAAGAATTTGGACTGTATAATATCTGGATGTGGTCTCTGTGATGTCACCCATTTGTTTCTGAAGCCTATTGTTGAGGTGTTCATGTTTGGATAAGGTAGAGAGGTGGGTTATATGGAAAAAACTCATGAGTTTTTAAAGATAATACAAATCAGTTTTTGTTGCTTGGTGCGTATGTGGTGTCTGCAGCCAGCCTTAAAGTGGACACTCCGTGAACTGCAGTAATACGCACTACAACATATGCTTTGTCTTTTTAGTTCAGCTTCTTGTTTGAGTCCCCCACACTGACTGCAGAGGCTGATGTGTAAAGCACCAACTCCTCACTTTTGAAGTGATTAAATTGACAAATTTTTCCCACATAAGGCATGGCTTCACTAACAGGGGTCCAGTATGGATCAGTACAGTTTGGTAGTGGTGGGAGCAGTAAAGCCTGATCCTGTTAACATTTCCAAAGCCAATTGTGAACTTCTTGGCAGGTGGCATGTAAGCCAGACAATGATAGCTGTGTTAAGTATGTTATAGCATGAAGCCATAGAAGCACAACACAGTGACCCCAACTAATAAATACAAAACGGAAGAAAAACAGGACACATTCCATAGTAAACATGATCCATGGTAAATTTGGCCTTTGTTGATTGTGGTCCATGGTATTTACTGTCTATGGTAATAATGGTCTGTGGTTATAATGGTCCATGGTGATTATGGTCTGTGGTTATAATGGTCCATGGTGATTATGGTCGATGGTAATTATGGTCCATGGTGATTATGGTCCATGGTGATTATGGTCCACAGTTCTTATGCTCCATGGTTCGGGTGACCCACAGTGAGTCCTTTGTACAGTAAATTCATTCCACATTAACGGTATCCACAGTACACATGATTTACAGTCAACATGGCACATTATTCTTGGGGGCTAGTGGGTTATTTATTTATTTATTTATTTTTTTCCACATTTACACTTAACCCTATAATGCCAAACGTATCATATTTGATACATGACTTTTTCAGCCCTCCACATAAGCAGTGTGGTAATTTTTATCCTGAAAAACCTGATGTGTACAATCAGATACATGCAGTGCACAGATTAACCAACACTGGGTAGTAAGTCACTAGTTAGCCGCCCTTCCAGTGGCACTCTAAGACTGCCATGACTCAGGAATTGGACAAAGGTGGTTTTTCAAGAAGAACTTTGCCAAGTTTAAAAAGGTTAAGGTAAGAAAAACATTACAATATTTACTGGCACATCAATAGGAACAGTAACTGGGTTCATGCAAAGTAAAAGTACTAAAAAATTCACAATATATGTTTGAGTAAACCGTGTTGAAGATGGCGTATCAAATTCTATACAGCGGGTATATAAGGTCATGTAATCCACTCCTGTTTAGTCAATCGCCATTTACTTGTATTTCATGCATTATATCTAAAATCAAGCAGCATACAGTCTTATTTTTAAATAACATAATTTGGTAAATTTAGAATTAAAAACTAGCTATGAAACTTGCTGTACTGCTGTATGAAAGGATGGCCTGGATTGTTTCCCAACATGGGAAACCCCACAGAGATCAAGCAGTGCACAGGCCACTTTGCCCATGTGTACTGTCAGAAATGCAGAGTGCATCTTTGCTTAAACAAGGAGAGAAACTGTTTTCAGGCCTTCCACCATGCAAAAAAAAGGCTGTGAACCACAAAATGAGTAAAATACTAAAATGTTATTTTTTTTCCAGGTTCCCACCCAGACAGCTCCATTGAAGGCTTTCTCACTGCTGCATGATGGTAGCACTGTTAATGTTTGGAAGTACAAATTTGTTAGATTTGTTTGTGATTTATTGTTTTTTTTTTTTGTTGTTGTTCAGGAAAAAAACAATCGTTCAGCATTGTGACCTAGTGTATCAAATATGATACAAATTGAAACTCAAATATGGAAAGTGATATTTGAAAAATTTTGGGGGAACTGTTCAGAGTGACCAATCAAGGCTCCAAGTTCAAAGAACTGGAATTAGTGGAGCAGATAAGTGAAAAAATCGTTCACATGATGATGCAAGCATGAAATTTGGTACAGATACTCTCTAAGGGACACTCTTTTGAAATAAAACATTAGACATGCCAAAATTCAAGGTGGCGGCCATTTTTAAAGATGGACGCCATTTCCATTGAACGCTCATTGTTTTGACAGTTGAAATGGTGATGCAAGCATGAAATTTGGCAAAAGTTCTCTCTAAGAGACAGTTTTTTGAAACAAAACGTTAGACACGCCAAAATTCAAGGTGGCGGCCAATTTTTAAAGATGGCCGCCATTTTGTTGAACACTTGTTATTTTAATATATTTCTATTGGTGATGCGAGCATGAATTTTTGCACATACACTCTCTAACACTCATGAAAAATTAAGTTAGACACCCCAAAATACAAATTGGTGACCATTTATGATGATATATATATATATATATATATATATATATATATATATATATATATATATATATATATATATATACATATATATATATATATATATATATATATATATATATATATATATATATATATATATATATATATATATATATATTAGGGCTGGGCAACGATTAAAACTTTTAATTGTAATTAATTGCATGATTTCCCTGATTAATCATAATTAATCGCATTGTGAAAGTGCCATAACATCTGTCATGCAAACACTAAATCAGTACTTGTTATACAGTAATAGTTAAATCACATATTTAGTGCAAATCAAATTTACAAAATGTAAACACAAAATTAAAGCTTATTGCCACTGTCAGGGCATTAAAGTGATACTCCAGGATGGAACAAGTTGGGTCCTATCACAAGGTTTAGGGCAGAAATTACCCCTACAGCAGTGTTTTTGTGCAGCAGAAGCCCAGAGCGCACGCACCAAACACCCCCTCCCTGCTCCTCTGCAGGTTTCCTCTGCACTCAGACGGGGCCATATTTTACTTGACCAAAAACACAAATAAACAGACTCCCACCAAAAAACTCTGATATCGGTCTGCATTCACGCTTTATTGAGAGAATTTTCAGCGCGTTACTTACACCGCTAAATAAGGCCTTAGTTCTCATCGTGTCTCTTTGTCCTGGCAGACTACCTGCGTTTGTTTATATCTGGCACGCCGTGCGCGCAGACTGATAAACTAAGCGGGGAGCGCCTTTAAGTTCCATGTGGTGTTGCCCCTCTTCTCCATGCTTGTTTTGGTTACTCATTGTGTTTTTCCGCCAATTTCACTTCCGGTTCCACCGCGGTCAGCAACAGACATTTACAAAATGAAAGCATGTGAGCAACATGCACTAATGTGCGATAAAGTATTCAACAGCGTTAATAGATTGACGGGTTAACGCGAAAATAATGCGTTAACTTGCCCAGCACTAGTATATATATACATGTATGTATATATATATATATATATATATATATATATATATATATATATATATATATATATATATATATATATATAACTTAACTTGCCCAACACTAGTATATATATACATGTATGTATATATATATATATATATATATATATATATAGATATATAGATATATAGATATATATAGATAGATAGATAGATAGATATAGATATAGATAAATAGATATATGAAAGCATAAAAAGCAAAAAAACAAAAAAACAACAAAAAAAAACAAAGCCTCCCTTGTGACTGTTACCTTGTTACAGTAAGGGAGCTTGTGTACTCTGATGAACTCTGTGAGCTATGCCGTTAGGGGGCAGTTCTGGCAGGTTTTACCAATTCGGACAGGTCAAGGGTAAGGAGTTTGACAAAACACAGTCAAATAAACACTCTTGGCTCTCAGTTTTGAAGTTTCGAGTGGCTGTAAATGGTTCCTTGTAAAAGGGACCTCACGAGCTCTCTTAACACCAGTTTTCTAGTACAGTGGTGGTTATCCTGAAAAATTACTACCATTTTTAATATTCAAGTGTCAAATGTCCTTGTTCAAATGAGTGGCTCAGAAGGAGTATTTGTGCCATCTTTTAAGCTTGCATCACCATTAGAACCATTGAAAAAAGGTGCATACAATAAAAATAGCAGCCATCTTTAAAAATGGTCGCCATCTTGAAATTTTGTTGTGTCAAACGTTTTGTTTCAAAAGAGTGTCCCTTATAGAGTATCTGTACCAAATTTCATGCTTGCATCACCATTAGAACTTTTGAAATAAGAATCGTCTGATAGAAATGGCGTCCATCTATAAAAATGGCAGCCATCTTGAATTTTTGCGTGTCTAATGTTTTGTTTCAAAAGAGTGTCCCTTAGAGAGTATCTGTACCAAATTTCATGCTTGCATCACCATTTGAACGATTCTCTTGAAATTTTACAGTTATCTGCTCCACCAAATTTTCTGTCAATGATTTAATGGTTTGGGCTTTGCAGGGTTAAAGTTTTGGTCAGCAGAACTGATTTGTCTGTCCCCGAAACCTGCTAGCATAGCTTTAGCTGTTTGTTTTTAGGTGTATCTGAAAAATCTCTTGATAGGAAACTGTATCTTTGACAGGTTTTACGTACTGTAGGAGTCAGATGCTTAGGTATCAGAGAGACCCACTGGTGTTCCCCCAGCTTCGGCCCCCAGGTGTCTCTTTGTATGGAGATAGCGGTACAGGGATAAGTATGACTGCACATACAGAGGTTCACAGCATGTCTCTATTACAGTGTTAATAACTTTTAGAAAGCACAGGCAGCAGTTGGATCAGACACCAGGTGGAAAGTAAAGGTAGAAAAAAACACAAGAATAGTTTTTTTTCTGAAGGTCATGTGACCACCAACAACAGGAACACACAGCTATCTGTCCTCATTTTAATAATTCACTGTAGCTTTTACACACACACATGCTTCAGTGAGTCAAACGAAAGCCTGCAGCTGTGCGTGTCTCTGTGTGTGTATTTGTGCATGTGTGTCTGACTGTGTGTGTGTGTGTGTGTGTGTGTGTGTGTGTGTCTGAGTGTGTGTGTGTCTGAGATTGTGCCTGAGGACATATCTGACTGTATGATGAGACTGGATGTTAACGTCACATGTGAACATATTAATGCTGTACATGTAGGGCTGGGCTGTTTCCTATATGAAGGGGTTCTTAGCAAGTGAATTTAGGTCAGTAAAGGCTCATTTTGAAAAAGCTGAACAGTAAACACCCATGGCTAATGTCAAAGTTGCTCTTAAGCATCTTAACTGAAATGATCCCCCACAGAATGAGCTGAAGTTTTTTTGTCCAAGCTGTTTGGAGAAATTTGTCTCTAAGGGGAAGAAGCTCAGAATGATTCCATTTCTGGAGGTTTGGAGGAGCTTGTTAATCAAAATCATGCTTGTAAACTGCTGTGGGTGAGAGCGGTGCGCTCTTTGGATGAGAGATCAGCATGGACACGAGGAGAAGACGTGAGATGACAGAGGCAAAGAGAGACGCTGCAAGTCAGAAAAGTTCAGGCAGCTCACGCTCCAACTGAGGATGTATCGTGGAAGTTCAGCGAGAAAGAGCAGGGCCATTGTGAGAAATTACAACAGAGATTATGGAGAAGATCAGAGGATAAAGCGCCCGAGATGAACGCGATCAGAAAAGTATGTTTTGTCTGGATCATAAACAGGAAGAGAAACATAAAAGAAGAGTCCACTCTCCTTATGTAGTTTTGGTGTTTTCATCGTCAGAGAAAATAATATTATTTGGGTCTTGAAAGATCATTCAAGATGCTCTGAAAATTCCCGGCAGCCAATGAGTTAATCTTGCATTGAATTTTATAACGCATTAATTTGGGGTGTAATTAATTAATCTAATTAACTAGTTAAAGTGAGAGCTCTTGTTAGAATTCTGAACTTAAAAAAAAGTTCTTAATAAAAATTATATGCTCATTTTCAGTTTGATGTCAGCATCATCTTTAAAAACAGTACAGACAGGAATGACTTAGCTCTGAAAAAGAGTATAAGTAGAAATATTAAGGCCTTTAATGACTCAACCAGGCAAGTTTGATCAGCCCTGTACTGTCCTTATGAATGTCTTTGTGAATATGGGAAAAAGCTGGGTCCTTCAGCTTTTGTGAAATGTCAGTCTTTATTTTAGTACACCAGTATTAACATGCTGGCCACTTAGCATTTAGTCTTAAACTAAGGTGGGGGTGCAGAGGTGGTGTTTTTCCATCTCAAGAGAGGAAGAGGCCCCGTGCCTCTCTCTCCCTTAAAAGACGTGCAGGAAGTACCCGTATTTAGTGGCTTCAGAGACTCTTCCAGCGGGACAGACGGCCAGCCTGGAGCCGTCACTTAGTCTAACAAAGAATCAGTGAGGTTGTGAGGAGCTTGGTTTCCACTGACATAAAAACTTAGTGGCATTTTCTCTGTTTCAAACTCAAAACTCCCCCATCCCCCGACCTCGTCTCTGCAGCCTGGGGATGAAGATCAGCAAGTTATCGTCATCACGACTCATCTCAGTGATGAAGGAGAAAAAGACCTCCGACCAAGTCAAAAAGTATCTATGCTGCAGTCAGCGACACTCCTCTGTTCAGAGGAAAGAGCTCATTATTTCTATCCTGCTTCTTGGTGTGTGTGTGTGTGTGTGTGTGTGTGTGTGTGTGTGTGTGTGTGTGTGTGTGTGTGTGTGTGTGTGTGTGTGTGTGTGTGTGTGTTTGTCAGAATTAGTTTTAGTCTGCTGATAGAGAGGAGTGATTAGGAGGACTCTGTGTCCCAGAGTGAAACTAGAACGTTTCCTCCTGGGTCTTAAAGTTTGGCTCTGTGATAATGAAGTGTCACTGCTATTTATAAATGTTAAAGCAGATCACATTGCATGATGTCATCCTTTGAGATGAACTATTGAACTAACACTGACTACCGTTTGGAGCTGGTCATAGTAAGTCCTTCTTGAATAGAACCACATTCTAGGCACCCCAGTCTATCAATCTATCAGTCAATCAGTCTATTTGTATAGCGCCAAATCATAACAAATGTTATCTCAGGACACTTTCCAGAATCAATAACAGGTCTAGACCCGTTAGTGTTAATAAAATTTTATTAGCAGAAACTTAACATCAAGACCAGGTAAAGAGTCTGATCTCATCTTAACCCACCATGAGCACAGAGCTCTGCAGCATTTAACAAGTTACAATGGAGAGGAACAACTTCCCTTTAACGCCTCAGAAACCTATAAGACAGTTATAGCGCCACCTACAGGCCTGGCATGCTTACTACGACGTTTTCCGTCCTTCAGTGTTTCCGTGTAAGCGCAGATTTTTTTTTCACTGTGATTAATCGTTTTGGGGTGAAATGTTGTGGAAACAGGGCCTTAAAGGGATAGTTCAGTTTTTTCGAAGTGGGGTTGTATGAGCTCTATGTGACCACTAAGTACATTAGATACAGTAGAAAGTTGTCTCCTCTCCCTCAGTAAGACACAAACTGTAATCGATGGTGACGAGGAAATAGACGCTAACAGGGAGAGACCGTACCAAATTCAAAGGCCATTTTCTCTGCCTACAAGAACTAAAATCAAAAAGTAATACCACAGTTTAAAAGTACGCTACATATATTTTTTTTTAAGTGCATTAAGTCTTCGGAAATGTAAACATTTATCCGGACCTAACTAACTGGTCATGTATCCTTCCGCGCAGCGCTAGTGTGCTCCGTCCCCCCTCCTCCTTTCAGCTGTTGGGAATGTAAACAAGCTATGCTTCAGGCGCTGGTTTTAGCCTCGTGTAAGCTTGATCAAGTATCGTAATTCTTTTGTTTGTACTCTAAGGATTGTGAGGCAGCGTAGGAAATTCTTTTTTTTTTTTTTTTTTTTTTTTCCCCTTGTCCTGTTCAGCGTCACGACAACCAAAAGGATACCTGTATGAACCGGAGTACACAGAAGAAGAGCTGCTACAGATGGCGACTGAAAGGAATACAGAGGAAACATCCGCAGACACTGGACATCAAGATCCTGAGTGTTACTGCTGCCACGACTGTTGTTGTTGTTGTTGCTGTTACAGGACACTCCAGAATTCAGAAGAGCAGGGAAATCTGTGTGATGAGTTATACAGATGGCTTCAGAGCCAGCAGTGTCCTCTCTCAGACAAATCCTGAAGAGTGTCTGTAACCAAGTTCCACTCGTGACAGCAGTAACACTCAGAATCCGTGGGCACTGAGTCACAGCTCAGACATTTACACCACTGAGTATTTCCGACTCTATCTTGATAGCAGCTCTTCTTCTGTGTACTCCGGTTCATACAGGTATCCTTTTGGTTCCAAAGTGAATGGAACTTCATCGTCGCTGTCATAGTCACTCATTTTGAATTTCCTACGCTGCCTCACAATCCTGAGAGTACAAACAAAAGAATTACAATCCTTGATCAAACTTACATGAGGCTACAACCGGTGCCTGAAGCATAGCTTGTTTACATGACCAATTAGTTAGGTCCGGATAAATGTTTACATTTCCGAAGACTTAATGCACTTAAAAAAAAAATTATGTAGCATACTCTTAAACTGTGGTATTACTTTTTGATTTTAGTTCTTGTAGGCAGAGAAAATAGCCTTTGAATTTGGTACGGTCTCTCCCTGTTAGCGTCTATTTCCTCGTCACCATCGATTACAGTTTGTGTCTTACTGAGGGAGAGGAGACAACTTTCTACTGTATCTAATGTCCTTAGTGGTCACATAGAGCTCATACAACCCCACTTAAAAAAAAATGAACTATCCCTTTAAAGAATGAAAGGCCCACCATGTTTGATCAGATCTGTGAGATACACTTAAGAGAGAACACACACTCGCACGTGTGTGTGTGTGTGTGTGTGTGTGTGTGTGTGTGTGTGTGTGTGTGTGTGTGTGTGTGTGTGTGTGTGTGTGTGTGTGTGAGTGTATGTGCATGTGTTTAACAAGCAGAAATTATATTTCCTATGGGGGTCTAGTATCTATTCAGCTGCAAAGTTGGTGCTTGTCTCCCACCACACACACACACACACACACACACACACACACACACACACACACACACACACACACACACACACACACACACACACACACACACACAGCTCAACTCCAAGAATCACAGCCACTGAGCTCAGAGAACATGGAGCCACAGCTACATGGCTCCCTGAGGCCGGACTGGAGGAGCAGTCAGTGGCATCGTTAGGCCTAATTTGAGGGGCTGAAGCCCCCCCTAAAGTATCATCAAGCCCCCCTAAATGATTTGAGGTGATTTCAACATACTACTCACACCCGCTGTGGTTTACGTGGGAGATGTGAAATCGCGAACGTGTCGAGTCTTTTGTATAGCTTTTTCAAATAAACGGTGAGAACCAATTGACAGTCGTGAGTGAGCTGTTCATTCTGAGACCTGCAGGCAATTTGTATTCAGTAATGGCTTGCAAACAAAGGGCTGACACAGAGCAGCAAATCAGTTATTTTTGTTCACTGAAAAGCGCTGTTCAAAAGAGTCGACTGGTTAAAGAACGTCCCATCTCTCTCGAAAACCATCTCGGTACTAGGACAACTAAAGTTACGAAACAAAGGCTCTTTTTAGTAGTGGAAGGAGATAACACTTTGATAGTAGAAGCTAGCTTAACTAATGAGGTAAAAACGACTCACAAAGGACACACAAGACTGTTTGGAGGGCTGAAGAGTTTATCTGATGAGGCAGAGACAGGCTAAACTTTCATATTGACTCCCAGCGTTTGCGCTAAGCTAGGAGCGGTGGGCAGGCTTTATCCGTCTCTTCTTCCTTGTTACTGGACGGACAGTCAAAAGGATGGAGTCTGTCTTCTTGTCATGGACTCAGGAGTAAAGCAAAGACACAAGAAGTCTTTATCCTTCAGACCCTGCGTCCATTTGAATCGACATGACATATTTGTTGCTCTAAACCATTAAAAACACTGTGATTGAGTCATGTCAGTATTTCTAGTTGCTAATTGGATCCCAATTATCCAATCAGAATCAAATTATGACTTTGAACATGCTCCAAAAAAGTAACAGACATCAGACAAGACAAGCATGGCTGAGCGGCTGAAGAGAGGGAAGAGTAGGTCCCCATTTTCAATTAAAAATACAAATTTATGTTCATGCAAGTGAAACAAAATTGCTCTGAGACTAATCTTAACTGTTAAAAGTGACAGTATTTCAAGTTATTTTGACTGCAACTCTTATAATTATTTAACAGGATTTTTTAAAAGTTTGATGTCCATTGCAATGGACAACAGGACTTAGTTGATGTTCGCCAGCAGTCATATGTTTAGGGTCAGTATGCAAAGAAATAATATACCTTTTAGCTTTTCAAAGGTAGAGTTTGTTATCACAGTGTAGTTAATCTTATTTTCCAAATTTTAAATGTATATATTTTTGTACATAATGCTCTTGTAGAGTATAAAGTCGAAGACTTCTTGAACGTCTCTTAAATGGAGTTATCTGAACTCGACTCCTTGAATTCAGGAAATTAGGCAGATGAGACCAGTGAAATAGATGGTGAGGTTAGAAATGAAGTCTTTCTAATTCAAAGTATGAGTGGTAGACCCAGAATGTCTCCAGAGCCCACAGTATGTCTCCAGACCACCTCAACGACAGGTTCAGGATTTTATGCCTCTACCTGAAGTGCAGTACAATATGTTTGACCACATGCCAAATTATGATGAAAAGAAAGAGGCCACCAGATGCAAGATGCCAGACTGCACAGGAAAAACACACGTCTTTTGTGACAAGTGCACCATCCATCTGTGCTTTGTGCCACACCGAAACTGCTTCAAGGCTGCTCATCGAAAATAAGAATATATGAAAACATCCACAAGCTTGATGTCTTCTCCAGGGCATGTTCCAGTTCCATTAAAAGTAAATGTTTGATCAGTTCATATAACCTACAAAAAAAATGGTAATGTATTGGAAATGATAGTTTACTGAAGGCAGAACTGATTTCTTAGATTATCTTATCTACAATCATACATCATCAAGTTCATGTTCAGATTGGGTCGTGGCATCTACCTCTCTTCCCGCAGGCCCTGGTTTTCCTGGTGGTTAGCTCACCGATGTTCACTACCAATGCTGGAATACATCTCCCAAGATTATTTGCATGTTCAGAGATGCAGACAGTCTCAAAAATAACAATCAATCAATTTTTTGTTATCATTTTCATAAGTATAAAAATGAAATTGTGTTCAGCGCTTTCATACACTGTATAGCAGGAGGTAGCTATAGCCTTATAAAGTGCAAAAATGGTGCAGTAAAGTACAAAAATGGTGCAAGACCCTTCTCTAAAATCCTTAAGTAGTAGTATAAAGGCAGACATCCAATTTTTAGGTAATACTTGATTTATTTCTATGTACTAAGTTTTCATGTCATTTTACGCTCATTTAGTCCTGGCGTCCATTGTAATGGACATAAAAAAAACCCACTAAAATCACGAGTTGTCAAAAAAAAAAAAAATCACTTTGTTTCTATGTTAGAGAGGACTTAAAATCCATTGGACAAAATTTTTTTTGACCAGCAGAAAAAATGCGGGTCTGAAGGGGTTAAGCCATCAATGTAGAATGGATTTTCAGGAAGTTTTTCCAAAAAGTAAGTATTTATCACCGATTATAATATGATGATTATTATTATCATCATATTATTGTGATGAATATAACAATAATAATACATTAACAATAATCACTCCGCCATCCCTATTGATCTGTAGGAGTCAGGGCAGAGGAGCACAGGGAATGAGAGGGGAGAGACCTCCACTGGAAAGGTGAGTCTAAAGATAGAGTAATTTGTCTGTAGGACACTGAAAATATATAAAATCAAATTTGAATAAGTAATATGGTAAAAATGAGATAGCCTAACTCAGTGGGTAATAAAAACAGCTAAAGCAGAGCAGGTCATAAAATTAGAAGTGATAGATCTGGTCTTAAAAGGAGAAATAAAACAGGTTAAGAGGATTTAAATAAATAAAATAATTACAATAAATTATACTAAATACAATCAGCTGAAAGCCAGACTAAAAAGGTAGGTCTTGAGTTTATTTTTAAAAATATGAACAGTAGGAGCTACCCTCAGGTCTTGAGGTAGGCTGTTCCACAGATGGGGGACATAATAATAGAAAGAGGCTTCCCCAAGTGTTTTAATTCTAACTTCAGGTACCATTAAAGTCGACTACCTGATGGCCTGAGAGCCCTACTTGGCTCAAATGGTAAAAGCAAATCTGATAAATATAAAGGAGCAAGACCTTTAAGAGATTTTTTAGACTAATAAAATAACCTTAAATTCTATTCTAAATCTTTTCTAGTTACCTATGTGCCAAAATTTTATCAATCTGACTGCAAAAGTCATGGCATTAGCCTCTACGTTGAGCAGTTATTAACTCTACGTGTTGTTTTTTTTTTGTTACACGTTTGATCATTTGCATCTCCTGGGGCTGAAGCCCTCCCGTCCCTAAATCCTAGTGACGCCCCTGGGAGTAGTAAAACCCTGGCAGGTTTATAAAGCCAGGATCCGTCACACAGACACAAGACCCTCCTTCAATCTCATCTTAAATATACACACTGCAGGTCTGACAGACAGGATTATTCTACAGGAGAAGAAGACAGAGCGGGTACAAGGCAGCAGCATGGCATGTTTGAACTTATCGTCCTTTTTTTTTTTTTTTTTTTTTTTAAAAGAAAGATTACTGAAATATTCCCCAGATCTGTCAGCCTCACAGTCCAACAGTAAAGACTCATATGTGAGTGTGCTCCTGCAGCACACTGATCAGCTGTTCAACATGGCTTTAGTTATACCCTAAATCTGTATAGTAGTTTGTCACTTTAAAAAGTCACTTTCCACCCTGTGCCTCAAGTCCTGAAACCAGTCTGAAGACAGATAAGCAGCGAGAGCCAGGGTATCAGTGGAGTGATGGAGAGCGTTAAACAGCTGGATTATTCAGCTCTCAAAGATAAACATCAGGCCTCCTCAGAGATCTCTACCATCCATCTACTCCTGTTTCCAGCCTTATCACGTCTTTCTTTCTTTCTTTCTTTCTTTCTTTCTTTCTTTCTTTCTTTCTTTCTTTCTTTCTTTCTTTCAGCGTGCCTCACCGATTGCACAGAGCCCTGGGAAATATCTCTAAAGTATGTTTTTGATCTTTCGGGCTACATGTAGAGCTACTTGTCTCTGCAAATAAAACTCATACCACAGTCTCTGCTGCTTATTTTAAACCATGCCCACAGTGGAACTATTTCCGTGCGTTCCCAGAACAAATCACATGATGGACTGTTAGCAAACAAGGGCAGAAGTGATTTAATAGGATTAAACATCTCTGTGGTCAGATAGGGCTGCTGCTTTTAACCTGTGTTCAGAGGAGGAAGATGTGTTTGGACACACTTCAGGAGCCTCTATGGGTCTGAGAACCAAAGTGTCTGCTTCTGACTCAGAAGGAGAAGGGTCAGAAACAGACACCTGGGAAAAGAGGAGTCAATCAAGCACTGGAAACCATTTACCCCTGGAAACCCACTCACTGAGAGCTTTCTCATGGGCCCCTGACTTCTAACGGTCACACCTTTTCCACCCCATCTCAGCACCAAACCTGAGAGGTTTCAAATCAAGTCGATGTGTGAGCTCACACTGGCTCCACTCTGCGGCTCCGTCAGGTAGGAGAGATCCCGATCAGATACTCAATACTTCTGTTTTTGACAAACGCCAAAGCATCAGGTGATGGTTTGGAACGGGAACTCCTTACTCTCATGACTCCAGCTGTCTGGTGGTCCAGGTGTGAGTTGATGGATGCGAGAGGACAAAACACAGAGGAGCTGAATGAGTGTGAGTGTGTTGTCATATAAACCTGTGTTGAAATGATAACACCACTCAAAGAAAAATATGCCTGTATACCAAGCAGCAACCTCTGGTGTAAAATATGAGGCAATGCTGAAGTGCTAAAACCTGCTGTTTCTCCAGTGTCCATTTGAGGCTGGCTCCAAGAGTACAGGAAGTCACATACACACCAACCCAAAAAGGACATTTGAACAGCAGAAATTAACCTATTTATGAGCTGTGATTTGTGAGCTTTCTCTTTGAAAAGTGCTATACAAATGAACGGTATTTACAGCCTGGTTTAACACACGTCTGAATCACAAATTTTACTGTTTTCACACACTGTAAGGGGGTGATTTTGTTTGTGACTCTGCAGTATAGGAGATATTAAGATTCCAAGTTCGACCAATCAGAAGCACAGCTCAGCTCACATGACCGACGGGCGCTCTGTAGCTGTTAGTTTGGAGACTCAGACCCCTCGTTACTTCCAATATGGCCACAACAGCTGATCTGTGCCCACACCCTGTTTCAGAAACAGCCGGGTTACGTCAGGGAAACTAAGGGTGTATTCACACCTGTGGCTCCTTTGCTTTGTTCCAATTCAGGGGCAAAACTGATACAATTGTAGCGCCCGTCACTTGGTTCGTTTGTTTTCACAAGGCAAAAGTCTCTTGCGGTCCAAAGTTGTAAACAAATGCCACGTGTGATCGATTTTTTTCTTTCATTGGTTAGAAATCATACCCGGAAGACGATGAGTTCCCCTATCTTCGTTCATTCATTCATTCATTTATGTTCTCACCCGCCATGGAGCATCAACAACATGTGTGGCTAGTTTGCATTACAGCGTTTATTTGGCTAATGTACCAGTGTGTGCTTTATGAATAACATGTGCAGTTTTTCCTGGAGTCCTGACTACGTCTGGAAAATAATATCCTGTTGCATGTCTCGAGAGGAAAACGTGCCGGCTCACATCACCGCAGACAAAAACGGGCTCTGATGGGTGCACAACAACACATTCTACTCTCACAACTATACAGACAGCATCTCAGATAAGTGCCGTTATATTATGTCTATTTTGCTGGGCCGTTTGTGTTCTCACTGCACAGGAACCACTACAGGGCGCATATGGATGTGAGCTGAGACCACCTATTTTTGGCGATCTCGACCCCCTTGTTTTGTCCCGCATCCGAGCGCGATTGCTGTGTTCACATATGCCCAAACGAACGGGACTTTCGGGGGGGCTACCCACTGATTTGGAACAACTGTCCAAAACAATCCAGGTGTGAATACACCCTAAGTGTCAGGTAAGTGTCAAAGCAGAAACCAGAAGGGGGGGACCTAATTGCAGATTAAACCAAAAAT
This sequence comes from Halichoeres trimaculatus, assembly GCF_033239565.1. Taxonomy (NCBI): domain Eukaryota; kingdom Metazoa; phylum Chordata; class Actinopteri; order Labriformes; family Labridae; genus Halichoeres; species Halichoeres trimaculatus. Next base: position 35,016,453 of record NW_027437193.1, read on the forward strand.
GTTTTATTCAACTAAACTTGAAATCCGAAAGTTCAGAAAAACTCACACAGAAAACCAAGAAGACAAACACCTTACACATGGTGACAAGTGACAGCAAACGGACAATGAACTGACAAAGGAACTCAAGAAACACAAAGTCGTTGTTTTTTTGTTTTTTTTTGTACACCTCAGACTTCCAGTACAACTCTGAGTCATGTCATCTACAGAAATACTCTGATGACTCCGCAGTTATTGGGTGTATCAGTGATGGACAGGAAGCAGAGTACAGAGAACTGGGTGGTCAGTTAGTAAAATGGTGCGGTAATAATCATCTCATCTTGAATACCAACAAAACAAAAGAGATGATTGTTGACTTCAAGAGGAACAAGAATACTCATAGATGTGTCTCCATCCTGGGAGAGGAGGTGGAGGTGGTGGAGGAATACAAGATTAGATTAGATTAGATAGGAACTTTATTAATCCTTTGGGAGGGTTCCCTCGGGAAATTCAGATTCCAGCAGCAAGTAACACCGTAGTACAAAAAAAAAAGATGTGCAGAATAGATAAGAGTAGAAAGAAGATAAATAAAAACACAGGTTCTATACAGCAAAAAACAAAATAAATACAAACAATAGCAATAGTAATAAAAATAAAAGTACTGGCAATAATAATAATAATAGTGACAATATTAGTGATAATAATGATAATAATAATAATAATAATAATAATAATAATAATAATAATAATAATAATAATAATAATAATAACAATAATAATAATAATAATAATATCAATAACAATATCAATAATAATAATAATAATAATAATAATAGCAATAATAGTAATGCTAGTTATAATAATGAAAATAGTTATAGCAGCATCAATGGGGGTTCTGACAGCAGCAGTTAAAGTGACATTAGGTAGTAAGTTAGAGCAATACACTCAGGGTTGTTATTGCAGTCAGTTGAGATTATTGTGGTCCATACAGTTCTATTTTACTCCTCCCCCGTCCTCCCACCCCGCCTCCTACCCCCTCCAGCTTGATGGCGCGAGGGACAAAGGAGTTTTTGAGTCTGTTTGTGCTGCATCTGGGGAGCAGCAGCCTGGCACTGAACAGGCTTCTCTGTTTGCTGAGGACAGTGTGCAGAGGGTGGCTGGTGTTGTCCAGAATGGCCAGCAGTTTGTCCATAGTCCTCCTCTCTGCCACCGTCACCAGGCTGTCCAGCTTCATACTGACCAACAGAGTCTGATCAGCTTGTCCAGTCTCGAAGAGTCCCTCTTTGTTGTGCTTCCAGTACAGTACAAGTACCTTGGAGTTCAGCTGGACAATAGACTTGAGTGGAAATGCAACTCTAAGTACATCTACAAGAAAGGTCTGAGCAGACTCTACATCTTAAGGAAGCTGAGATCTTTCAACGTCTTTACCAAAATGTTGCACATCTTCTATAAGTCTGTTGAAAGTGCAATCGGCTTTGCAGTGATCTGCTGAGGCAGCAGCATCAGAACCAGACTTGAAGAGAATCAACAAACTGATCAAGAAAGCTGCTTCTGTGCTTGGAGTAACTCTGGAGCCGCTGGAGCTGATCGTCCAAAAAAGAATAGTGCACAAGCTGATGAAGATTATCAAGTGTTATGCTTCTTTGCTGTGCTAATCCCACACTTGAAGGGTGCACCAACGCTGAAAATTAAACAAATTTCCACTCAAAAGATGGCCAGATTCTTGTTCCATCTTTTCCTTCTTTATTTTCTTTAATTTTTGTTGCTCAGAATTTTCAGAAGTCCTTAGAACATGCAAACAGCTTCTTTTTTTATGGCCTCTTTTTGCAGCCTCCTTTTCACAGCCTCTTTTTTCAGTCTCTTTATTTTCAGGTGAAAAACCTTAAAGACAAACAATCACCATTACCATTTTGCAAACCCAGGTGCTCAAAGATCATGATTATTAAACTCAAGATAATTAATAAAATGCAATTAATTTTTTATCAAACCCCATACCATTACTAACAAATATAAGTAACATGCCACAATGAATAATTAAAAACCTTCACCATTAAATACACATATGAAAATAAACTTTTTTACTTTTAAGTTAAAGTTAAATAAGTTGAATTGTTCAATGTAAATGCATCACATATAAAAATACGTTTTTCACCACAGGAAGCAGGATTGATTAAACAGTGAACACTCAGTTTGACCTCTTAGTATACGGGTGGAAAAATGACCATTCTCTCTTGATTCCTCACTAATCTGACCCTACCGGCTGACCGTTCAGCGCTTAGATCTTGGTACACGCACAGCTCACTTGATTGTTAGATTAGAAAACCTGAACTGATTTTACCAGCTCACATTTACTGTCTCCTTCTGCTTAATTTGACACAGCTGAGCAATCAACATGCATACGCACAAGCTGACAGGGCGGGCACGCCCGCCACAACAATCACAAATAAACACTAAACAATTAACCTCAACAGTTAAAATTACTGATCCCACTGCAGCCGAACCCGTGCCAAACTACATAAAAACCCACCGGGACCACTCCGGGGCGGACACAGTTACCCACCCACTCTTCGTGAGCGCTTCCTCAAAAAACACATGAATCATAGATGGAGTTTGGCTGTGTTGTGTGCGTCACAGGGGAGCCGAGGCTGCGCATCGCGTATCTGCTGGCAAACAGCTGTTTGCAGCTACACCTCCCACTCAAGTTTTCTGACCTCAGTAAGAAAGGTTGTAAAACTGAAAAGGCGAACACTCTCACAAACAATTTTACAACTAGGGGCACTGCTCCTCTACAGGCAAAAAAACTACAAGCCGCCTGACATCTCTACGCAATACCACACCATTAGACCCCTCTTTCTCGTCATTGGAAACTGAGTGGATCACTAGCTGCTGATGATGGACTGAGGCACAGTTGCCAGGGGTAACAAGAACCTCAACAACTCTGACAACACCCTTTGGGTCAGGAGCTACACTGACAACTTGGACAAGTCTAAACTGCCCACGCAGAGCATTTTGATCACAAAGCCAAACAACATCACCAATAGAGACATTTCTCTCCGTAGTATGCCATTTTGATCTAACAAACAGGAAGCTGGCACCATGCCTTCCAGAACTCATTGACTTGGCCTGAGTCTGAGTCGCTTGTATGGGTAGTTGTGGAAGTCAAAGGACTTGAAGTCACCACCATGAGATGCTCGCCCTAGGAGGAGCGAGTTTGGCGACACATACTGGATGCGGTCCTCCCGACTCTGGATCCTTGCATCAATTGACCTCTTGTTTGCCAGGTTGGCTGCCATTTGGAGCGCCGAGAGGAACTCGCTGAAGGTCAGACTTGTCATCCTGCTCAAACTTTGAAGAGCTCTCTTAGTGACCTTTACGGCAGCTTCAGCAGCTCCATTCCGATGTGGTGAATCAGCAGGGAGCACTTTCCACATCCAGTTTGTCCCTTTCCCTGCAGCATACTCTTCCAGGCTTGCTGTGTCTTGACTTTTCAGGAAATAATACAAATCCCCCAACAAGGACTTTGCACCAACGAAATTGGTCCCAGGATCCGACCAAACCTTGATTGGATGGCCCCTGAATCTCTGATAGGCCATCAAAAAGCTCTCTGTGGACATACTGTTGACCAGGTCTACGTGCAGGGCTTGGCTTGCCATACAACAGAAGATGACCCCCCAGACCTTCATGGATACTCTCCTCTTGACATCGTCTTTCGCCAGGTAAGGTCCAAACAGGTCAACAGAGATGAACTGGAAAGGTGCAGCGGATGTTGATCTCTCCACTGGCAGGTCACCCATCACCTGCTGGCAGACTTGAGCCCTGGCCTTTCTGCAGTGAACACATTGGTTGACGACTTTCTGAGCCAGCCTTCTGCCTTGCACAACCCAAGCCTTCTTCCGCAAATTGAGCAACGTCCCAGCGACTCCTTCATGCCCTTCTTGATGACCCTGACGTGCAAGCAGTGTCCGCAATCAGGCGCCAAAGGGAATCCAGTGGAACAGCCAGGCCATCTCCTTTGAAGTGCTGGATTCTGCCACCACAAACTAATAGTCCACTGGCCTCATCCCTGTATACTACCAGCCGGTCTGTTGTGGTGCTGGGGAAAGTAGCTCCTTCTTGTGCCGCTAGGCAGAGGTCTCGGAAGGCATCCTCTCTCTTAGTCACGGTGATGGTGATGTTTTTTTTTCTGCTCTCCTTCTCTGGTCACTTACACCAGGGAAGAGCTCATTAACATTGGCCTGACATCTGGTACAACTTTTTCACCGGTTTTCACTGAACCAGGGAACTTTACAGATGTTTTGGTCAGAGGAGCAGCAGCTCTGTATTGAGTTTACAGAAGACGCCGGCGTGGGACGCGAGCAGAAGTGCTGCGCTCCCATCTATCCACCTGGCCAACGTCCGCTCTCTGTCAAACAAAATGGATGAACTGCTGCTACTCAACAGAAAAAACTCAGACTTTGGCAGATCTGCTGCCCTGTGTTTCACTGAAACCTGGCGCAGTGAACACATCCCTGATAGTGCTCTACATCTGCCCAGCTTCCAGCTCCTGCGTGCGGACCCAGTAACTGAGCTCTCAGGGAAGACGAGGGGAGGCGGAACATGCTTTTATATAAGGGAAGATGTCACAGTGTTGAAGAGGACATGTAGCCCACAGTTGGAATCTTTTTTCATAAACTGTCGCCCGTTTTATTCACCGCGGGAGTTCTCCTCGTTTGTGCTGGTCAGTGTTTACATTCCACCTCAGGCCTGCGTAACAGAGGCGCAGCAGCAGCTCGCCGACCAGATCACAGACGTGGAGAGGAAGCATCCAGACTCCCTGCTCATCATCTTAGGGGATTTTAACAGAGCATACCTCAGCCATGAACTCCAAAAATACAGACAGCACGTCACGTGTCCCACCAGGGACGTGAATATTCTCGACCATTGCTACACCACAATAAAGAACTCATATCACTGTTACCCGTGCAGCTTTAGGACTCTCTGATCACTGTCTGATCCACCTTATTCCTACCTACAGGCAGAAATTAAAATCTGCAAAGCCTGTAGTGAAGTCTGTGAAGAAGTGGACGGATGAGTCAAGGCAGGAGCTCCAGGCCTGTTTTGACTGCACAGATTGGAGCGTCTTTGAAGCTGCAGCCACAGACATTCATGGACTTTGTGACAATGTGACATCCTACATAAGTTTTTGTGAGGACCTGTGTGTGCAAACCAAGACCTTTCGCACATACAGTAACAATAAACCTTGGTTTACTGGGAAACTGAGGCAGCTTCGCCAGGCAAAGGAGGAGGCCTACAGGAGTGGGGACAGGCTCCTGTACAAGCAGGGCAGGAACACACTGACAAAGGAGATCAGAGCAGCTAAGAGGAGCTACTCTGAGAAGCTGAGAAGACAATTCTCAGCTAACGATCCTGCGTCGGTGTGGAGGGGCCTTCAGGAGGCCGTCAACTACAAGAGACCATCCCCCCACCCTGTGGAGAACCCTCAACTGGCTGAGGAGCTGAATCTGTTCTACACCAGGTTCGAAAGAGACTCCTTCACACCCACCACTCATCCCATCAACAAAGGACTGCCTGCCCCCCTGGACAGCTCCCCCCACTCTGTAACCCCACCCGTACTGACGATCTGTGAAGAGGATGTGTGCCAGCAGTTCCAGAGACAAAAGATCACGAAGGCTCCAGGACCTAATGGTGTCTTCCCCTCATGTCTGAGGGCCTGCGTGGACCAGCTGGCCCCCATCTTCACTCGGATCTTCAACAGATCTCAGGACTGAATGACTACAGGCCCGTCGCCCTGACATCTGTAGTCATGAAGTCTTTTGAACGACTGGTGCTGAGTTACCTGAAGGACATCACAGGACCCCTGCTGGACCCCCTGCAGTTTGCCTACCGGGCAAACAGGTCAGCTGAGGATGCAGTCAACATGGGACTGCATTACATCCTACAGCACCTGGACTCTGCAGGGACGTACGTGAGGATCCTGTTTGTGGACTTCAGCTCGGCATTCAACACCATCATCCCTGACATCCTCCACCACAAGCTCTCCCACCTGTCTGTGCCAGCCCCCACCTGTCAGTGGATCTCCAGTTTCCTGACTGGCAGGACCCAGCAGGTGAGGCTGGGGTCCATCACATCCAGCACACGGACAGTTAACACCGGCGCCCCCCAGGGGTGTGTGCCCTCCCCACTGCTCTTCTCCCTCTACACTAATGACTGCACCTCAGGGGACTTCTCTGTGAAACTCTTGAAGTTTGCGGCTGCACCACCATCATCCGTCTCATCCAGGATGGTGACGAGGCCGCTTACAGACAGGAGGTGGAACGGCTGGTCCTCTGTGGTCAGAACCACCTGGAGCTGAACCCGCTCAAGACTGTGGAGATGACAGTGGACTTCAGGAGAAACCCCCCTCCGCCCCCCTCACCATTCTTAACAACACTGTGTATACTGTGGACTCCTTTTGGTTCCTGGGATCCACCATCTCCCGGGATCTGAAGTGGACCTCCCACATAGACTCCATCAGAAAGAAGGCACAGCAGAGGTTGTTCTTCCTCAGACAGCTCAGGAAGTTCAACCTCCCCAGGACCTGCTCATCATCTTCTACACCTCCATCATCCAGTCTGTCCTGTGCTCCTCCATCTCAGTTTGGTTTTCCTCAGCCCCCAAACATGACAGGCATAGACTACAAAGAACTGTCAGGGCTGCAGGAAAAATCATCGAAGCCAGCCTGCCATCCATCCAGGACTTATACCGGTCCAGGACCAGGAAGCGGGCTGGCAGCATCTCTGTAGACCCTTCACACCCCGGACACAAACTGTTTAAACTGCTTCCCTCTGGCCGGCGTTACAGAGCTCTGTGCGTCAAGACATCCAGACACAGGAACAGTTTCTTCCCCCAGGCCGTCACTCTGATGAACAGTTAACCTGCAATAACACAACATATATACCTCAGGTACTGCTACAGCCTCTGTCTCTATTGCACATTCATGTTCATTTGTCATGTTCATTTTTTTGTCTTGCAAATTGCACATTCTATGTCTACTCAGTGCACTACTTTTTTAAAATTTTTAACTTTTTAACTTAAATTTTGTATATATCTTTATTCTACTCCGTTCAAAGTTGTTTATTTTAATATTGTAATTATTATTATTTTCTCTACTACTGAAGTTCATTTTTTTCTACTTTTTTAATATTTAGTGTTTTTCTGTGCTTTTTTATTCACAACAATTGTACAAAGAGAGTGCAGCTTTAACTGAAGTCAAATTCCTTGTATTCTGGAAATACATGACAAATAAAGCTCATTCTGATTCTGATTTTGATTCTGATTCTGTTACCATCGAACAGGACTGCCTCCCACTTTGATCTTTCCTTGCCTCTGCCATGAAGGAATTTCTTTGCTGCTCTCCAGACCAGTGTGAGTGACTTTAGCAGTCTGGTCAGGCTACTGAACCGCTGGACATCCATCAGACTTGTTACTGCTGCCCTGGCAGGAGGCCTGTGCAGGTTGTCGGGGTTTGAGATTGGTTCAAGCTTGGACTCCGTCTTTCCTCCAGCTCGGGTCAAAGCAGCAACGAATGCCGTCTTCTGGATGTGCATGAGGTTCTCTCTGGCTTCTACTGCAACATCTTAAGCAGATTTCACTGGCCACTCAGTCTCTGGGTGACTTGGGACGCGGTCACACCGGCCTTCCAAAACGTGCTGTGCTTAAGCACGATTGCCCCCTTGCAGTGCTGTTCCCCAGCTGGAGAGTACGGCCGGAGGTCACACTACCTCAATATGAACCAGACTTTAGCGGGTATCAGACACACGCACAGCCCGCACAGCATTTGTTAACATGAAGCGCGATCTTATCAGAGTCAGCACAATGAGACACAGAGAGCACTGCTACAACTTTAGAGACTTTTGGACTTATATTAAGTCGTTTTCGCCCGACACAGCCCTCTAACACCCCTCTAACACCCCTCTAACACCCCCGCTTCAGGGTGAATGATTGTGAGAGATGCGCTCACGGTGATTATACGTAATGGATCTCACGCGCTGTCCACGTGCTTGTGCTCGTGCATGAAGTAAACCGTGCCGAAGCCCACCTCTTCGAAGCGTGCCGAAGCACGGAAGGGAATCGTGCTTGAGCACGGCACAGTTGCGGTCATACTGGCCATTCCAAACGTGATTTACGGCTGAAGCGTGCTTAGGCACGGCACCATTGGCCAGTGTGACCGCGTCCCTAGGAACTTGGGACCCAGCTGCCACTCTGTGCCTTCATCCAGCTCTTTGGGGCTCACCCCTCTAGATATAATGTCTGCATTATTGAGGGGCCCAGGTATCCACCACCAGTCCTTGATGTTCGTACTGCCCTGGATTTCCCCAATCCTATTGGCAAAGAATGTTTGGTAGCCGTAGCTTTCACGTTCACGGCTATCGGCCAGGTGGTACCACTTTTCCGCATGTATGCTGCAGTGCTTCTAGAAATACTTCCTTAGACGAGCAGCATAGACAGCTCTGCAGACCTCTGCCTTGACAGCGTCCCCCTTGTGGTCTAATGGTGTCAGTCTGGCTTTGGCTTCGACCAGTCGTATGGTCACGCCCTCTGGTGACTTCCAACGAAGGTATAGCACAGCACCATAAGAGTGTTCATTGTCGTCAGAGAAGGAGATATTACAGGGCTTAGCACATGGATTGGATGGTGTCAGGGCTCTGATGAATTTTAATTGGCTGAGCTCAGCGTAGTCTTTCGGTGGCGCGGCACCGCTGCGACACGGACACGAGAGACCGGCGTTTGGTTGTTTGTTGGAGTGAGTTTTGTTCCGTTTTTTTAAGTGATGTTGGAAGTTTTTTAATGCTTTATGATGGGAGAAAAAAATACTTTTGCACTTCTACTACTGCTGGGGCTGTTAATATCCAGCGTTTGCATGCAACACGACGCCAACACACCGTGCTCACCGGGGGACACGAGCAGGTGCTGCAGGTGGGCAGCAGGGACTGGTTGCTGTCCCGACGGAGGGTTACCGCACCAGCGCCGGGTCTGCTAAATGACATACCGGGCGAGCTGTTGCGACGGCGTGGAGGCAGCTGTCCGCGGAAACGAGGTAGAAGAGGCGGCATTCTACACCACCTCCGCCGAAGGTGCAACAAACCTCCGCTACCATCAATTGTCTTCAGCAACGCCCGCTCCCTGAGGAATAAAATGGATGAGCTTCGTTCTAACACAAAAGTCTGCAATGAATACCGGGAGTCCTGCCTCATGATCTACACTAAGTCCTGGCTGCGTGAGGACTTTCCCGACGCACTGGTTCAGGTACAGAGTTTCTCAAATGTTCGAATAGATCGAGATTATAACTCGGGGAAATCAAGGGGTGGTGGTATCTGTGTCTATATCAAGAACTCCTGGTGTACAAACTACACAGTGAAGGACACAGCAGTAACCCTCGACGTTGAACTTATATGCTTAAGCTTGAGACCCTTTTACCTACCTAGAGACTATGGGAACATTTTTATCTGTGTTGTATATGTCCCGCCTAGTGGGAATGGACCCAAAGCTGCCTCATGTGTAGCTGACTGTGTTCACCAGCAGCTGGAAAACAAACCTGATGCACCTATATTTGTATTGGGGGACTTGAATCATTGCAGAATGGACCATGCACTTCCAGGTTTCCAACAATATGTCAAGAACAGCACATGGAAGAGTAAGATACTAGATAAGTGTTATGGCAATATTAAAGATGCATATGCTGCTAAGATCAGACCACCCCTTGCAAATTCTGACCACAATACCATTAATTTAATTCCCACCTTTCAGTCTGCTCTTAGAAGGAGCAAACCTATCGTGAAGACCGCCAGTGTGTGGCAGGAGGGGAAAAGGGAGGAGCTAAGTGGTTGCTTCCTATCCACTGACTGGGACATCTTTTTTCAGGACAGTAATGACCTGGACAGCATTACAGAGACAATAACCGGGTACATACACTTCTGTGTCGACACTGTAGTGCCAAAAAAGACCATCAAGCTATACCCAAATAATAAGGATTACATTACGCCTGAGATCAAACACTGCCTCAAACGGAAGAGGCAAGCCTTCCAGAATAATAACGAACTTGAGTTGAGAGCAGTTCAAAAAGAACTGAGGAAGAAATTAAGAGAGGCACGTGAACAACATAGTCTACGCATCAGAGAAGCCTTTTCAAACAAGAACTCAAAGCAGCTGTGGGACTATATGAGAGAAGTGACTAACTTGAATTCCAAAAAAGGGGAAATGCATGTACTAAATGAACTGGAAAAGGCAAATGAGCTCAATAGTTTCTATAAGCGGTTTGATTGTGTAGGGAGTGATGGTGTCATAGAGTGTAGGAAAATATTAACATCATGTGATCCAACAGACAGAATTGTGGTTGATCCAGGTGCTGTGGCCAAGGTTTTTTAAAAGCTACACACTAGAAAGGCCTGTGGCCCAGATGGTATCTCAGCTCTTCTTTTGAAAACTTTTGCTGATGAACTAACTCCAGCCTGGAGCTGCCTGTTCCAGCTGTCTGTTGACACACACACCATTCCCAAAATATGGAAAACAGCTGTCATTATCCCGGTTCCAAAAAAGACCTTGTCCGTGGGACAACAACGACTACAGACCAGTAGCATTAACCTCCAATGTGATGAAGGCATTTGAACGCATCATGGTAGGGAACCTGAAAGATGAAGTGCAACATCTCTTAGACCCCCGCCAATTTGCATACAAGGATGGACTGGGTACTGACAATGCTTTAAACACAATTGCACACTTAATTCTGAAACACCTTGAAAGCCCCACGGCTTATGCAAGAGTACACAGCAAATTCAAAAGTGTTAGATTTCCGGTGTTGGTGTTGTATGTTAAAAATACTGAACTGATTCAACACTGGCCTGGTTTAATTCAACTATGTGTGAGTTAATTCATCAAAAGAGTTGGTGTGAATCTAGGGAGTTAAATAAATAAGTGTCAAAGAGTCCTGTCTATAGCTTTCTAGGCTAAGTCCCGAAGCTTATATGCTATTTTTTGCTAAGGGTGCATTTTATATTGCTTTTACACATCAGTGTTGATGAATACACACAACTTGTTAACTTAAGTATAGGCCACAAGTTTGGACAACATCGTATGTAACTACGGATTTTTATAAGAGCAGCTCCTGTCTGCTCAGACACTGCTGCTAGTCAGACTTGCTCTGTGAGCCAGGTAGCATGCTGCCGCCGTAGGCGGAGAACAGACACACCACGACAGCCACACCGAGCTCTGCTCTCATGGGAAGCGGTAGTTTATTTAATTGTTATAATTTAGTTATTTAGTAATTGATTCTTAACTTTAGCTTCTCAATTTAATGTTAGCAGCAGCTAATGACGTTACCAGAGTCCCCCTTAAGCTGCTGCGGTAATAATGATCGTCTGAAATGCGGTGAGTTTATATAACTTTAAAGTTACAGTGTTTTAGCTATCTATGCATATTAGAAATAACGTCGCTGCTATGTTTATGCTTTCAGTTAACGTTAGTTTGTCAAACTGTCAGAGACAAGTTGATTATGTAGCTTTGTGTTCATAGATAAATGTCTATGTTATTGGGGAGTAGGTGAGCCGTCATGATAGCAGGCTGGCTGAGCTTTAGGGCGTATTCAGACCTGGACTGTTTGGTCCACTTTAAACGGACCAGGGTTTGTTTCCCATGCTGGTGCGGACTTTTCATGCAGGTGTGAATAGACACAAACAAACCCTGGTGCGGACCAAACAACCGGACCGAGACCCACTTCTTGAGGTGGTCTCGGTCCGCTTCCAAACGAACTCTGGTGCGGGTCGTGGTTCTCCGGTGCAGGTCTGAATACAAACCAAGGTCCATCCGAACTAACTACAGGATACATGCGCCTTTTGGGCCTATAAAGCCACCGTAACCTAACCGTCTTTGGTTCATACCTGATCCTCCGTCTTCTGTTTAGCCACGCTGTTGCTAGCATGTTGTGGGTCAGGACACGCAGAGCATAGCGTCTCCTTGCTGCGCGCATTCATCTTCACTCTTCCAAATTTTGAAACTGTGTTGTTAAGCCTGCTTTGAAGGAGCTGCTCTTGAAACTGAAAATGATTTTGCAGCTCTAATAAGAGCACAAACACACGTTTACCTCCATTTCTGGGTCTGTATTCTGTGTGCCGCCCTTTGTCAGTGCTGTGATCAGCACTGATCGTCACACACGTGGATGTGTTTACAGAATATCGTCCACTTGCAAAAAGTACAATCTGAATACGAACCGCACCAAACGAAAAAAATAAAGTCCGCTTTTGGTCCGGACCAAACAAGTGGACCAAAGGACTTTCCTGGTCTGAATACAGCTTTAATAACAGTTTCTTTGTGCTGGCCCTCGTTGTCCAGGTGGAGACAGGCAAGGCAAAATCTTCTTGTCTCTCCACATCCACATACTGTATGTGGGCATATTGTAAATAATGACACAGTCCAGGTGTCTTTTCTTCTATTTTGCTCTACAGTACATTAAGTTTATGAGTGAAAGGCTTGTATTTCAATTTATGGAGTAGTAATATGGCCTAAACTAACTCTTCAATTTAATGTTTTTAATATTACAGGAACACTTCTATGACCCAAAGAGTGGATCTGGGTATTTGGTACACTGCAGCTCAGTCCTGGATACCTTCCGCCAGCACACCCTACCAGGATAGTCCAAAGAGAAGGATGGAAGTTCTCTAAGTTTCTCTAAGAAACTATTGATAGCTTGGAAGGAGCTGATGTTTTGAGTTCTTTTTTAATGTAAATGCATACTGTGAAGTGTCAACCACTAATTGGGTGAAGAACCATGGAACAGAATATCAGATTGGTATGTTTGTTTGTACTGGAAGGAATATGGAATTTCCAATTTTCAGAAAGGTCACCAACATCATAGTGAATGATGAGCAAGCTTTTATTTTGACTTGCAGAGTGGACACTCTTCATTTTGATGATCATTTCAATGCATATTGTATCAGTGAGAGAGCAGATTCATTTTTTGTTTTTTTTTTCTATTGCAAAGCCAGTGCTGTTTCTAATGTGGTGTGCTTGTTTGAAATACAGGTGGATTCAAACGTTAACTTGTGTGGTTTGCTTTGTAAACTATTTTATTATTTCAGTACTATTATTATTATTATTATTATCATTATTATTATTATTATTATTATTATTAGTAGTAGTAGTAGTAGTAGTAGTAGTAGTAGTATTGATATTACTATTATTATTCTGTATTATTATTGTTATATTGATGAATATTATTGTAACTGGTAGTATAGTAGTAGCAGAAGCAGCAGCACAATATTTAACACTATCCACAGTGTTACTATAATCTGAAACCTATTCAGTGTTAATACAACACAATGATAGTGTTGATTTTTGACACTTTACACTAGTGTTAGGCAAATCCAACTTTGATGACTGTTACATTTCAACAATTGAGAGTGTTGATCCAACTCTGTCACAGTGTTAACTGCTTAACTCTTTCAAAAGTGTTCTTTTAACTCAATCTAGTGTGGACCAATATAGACACTTTTAAAGTGTTGGATTTAACTCTCTAGGAGTTGAATCAACACTTCTGAATTTGCTGTGTACTGTTTATGGATTTCACATTAGTATTTAATACCATACTCCCTCACATTCTGTTAACTAAATTAAAGGACTTGGAGGTGTACCCCTTCATAATTAGATGGTACTTTTCATTTCTCACAGGAAGACAGCAACAGGTGAAAGTCAACTCAACTCTCTCTGACATGCAGGTCATTAATACTGGTGCTCCCCAGGGTTGCGTCAGTTCCCCTATCATTTTTACACTATATACATATGGCTGCAGGAGTCACTACATGAAAAATCACATTATGACGTACTCTGATGACACACCGTGTCATTAGAGTGAGTCTTTTGACAGCCGACTCAGATATTGCTGTGTATAAATCAATGATAATGGAGACTGTGCAGTGGTGATATGTTCTGCTGTGTGTACATTTCATTGACAAAATCTGCGCTAGAATTCCTTCATCTTTTGTTCAGAATCAGCTACCTATCACAGGAAACTGGCTCCACCTCTTTCTCATTCATCCTGGGAACGCTCTGAATTCGTCCCTAAGTTGCGTGAGGGCAGCAGCCACTTGATGCACAACACAGGATGCCGTAAACTTGCTCAGCCGCTCTGCATCCTCGACAGAGTACATGTAGCTGCCCGTGGCAAAGAATCGCAGGGCAATGCACAATGTCTGTGGGACAGTCAGTGCACCGCTCCTGCGGGTTGTACGTGCAATGTATGGCTCTAATATTTCACAGAGGTTGCCGCTGGTGTGCAGAAGTCCGGGCCGTCAGAACCTAAACCTCTCATACAGCCAATCGTCGCTTTAATCGAGCGGATCTAATCGATCTTTAAACACCCTTTCTCTTCTTAAAGCTCTTCTTACAACTTGTGTGCCTCTGTCCACCAGGTGTGGGAGAAAAGGGCAGGTCATTGTTTCTGAGAAACCGCTTGGCCAGTGGGAGGGGCTTTTTATAGGATCAGATTCAACCTCCAACTTATCCTGCTCCAAAGCAGAATAGCCATTCAGAGTAGGTCACCATGGTGATCTACTCTGATAAGAAAGGAACCGGCTTCGTGCTATTGGTAATCAAGAGTTAACCCTGAAGATATCTCGCTAAGACACTAATCCTGCTTTGTGATATAGGCCTCTGTTCGCCACGACAAAGATAATGGAAGACTCTTCACACCCTCTCCACAACATGGTGATGAGACAGAAGAGTGTGTTCAGTGCGTGTTGCCCCGCGACGGTGTGAAGCCCCCTTTAGAGAAATAACTTCCTGGATAAGTTTCAGGTTTTCCGCACTATGAATGTGGATCTCTTTTTATCCAGACACGTTGCCCCGGTAACTGATGGTGAACGCCAAACCTGGTCTGGGGCAGGTTAAGTTCCAGGATAAGAGCTCACGGGGTGTGACAGACCGCCCGCTGACCAATCGGTTCTCTCGGGGCGTGAAAGACCGCTCAGTCACCAATTTGCTCAGCCGGAGTGAAGTCCTCTGGCACGGGACCGCCCCCTGTCTTTTTGGCCCAACATTTTTTCTTATGGGCTGTGAACAAACAATATCTTACTGCTCATCATAACTGAGACATTGTCAGGGATAAGTAGAAAACTGCTACTGCATCTACAATACAAACAGCCTATAACAGCCTTGGGATTTGGAGGAAAGTGGACTCTTTCTAATTATGAGGTCGGATATGCTGCTGATCACACACACACTGACTGACAACATGGATGAAAAGGACCTAACTGCCCCATCACATGATGAGATAGGTCTATTAATATCAGCATTTTGGAAATTTATGCATTCACAGAGTTGGCGATTTTTTTGCAGCAATCCCTACGGCTTCTCGCGGCCGCAGTCGTGTTGCTCCTGACCTGGATAATACTGCGGTACTCCTCGTATTTTTACAGGATTATCTGCTGCTCCTCCACTGTAAAGCAGGCTGCTCTCTTCTCCATTGTAGAAAATGCTCCGGGGCTGCTAACCACGACCATTTAATGTGTGGGCGCACAGATCCCAGCTGGATTCACTTATCGAGTTGATAACGAGCCTCGTAGTACAGCAGATGTGGATGACGGAGATCCGGTGAAGTTCAACGAGTTGTCGCAGAGTTACCCTGGATGACTTAATCCAGCTTCGTAGTACAGGCCCCTGAACTACTACAATCCTGAATTTCCCTTTGGGATAAATAAAGTATTTTTCATTTCATTTCATTTTTCATTCATTGTGTCTGAAATCCCCCACTCATTCTCTCCTCCCTGCTCACTCTACAGTGACGAAGATGTAGTGGACTCTCCATTCCACTCAATCAGCAAAATGAAAACATTTCGGACACTACTCACTCACTTACCAGCTGCTGGCAGTGACCTAATCACTCTCGTGTCCTTCATGTACAGCTGGGGATTTGCAGTTATAGTTTTTCTCAAATACTGCAAACGGCATGGATTTCACTGATGACTAATATTACACTTAGCATATTTTCTGCAACAGTCAAATAAAATAAAACATTTATTACACTTTTTTTTTTAAATAAATAAGCCATATATTTGCGCAGCAACTTATGCTGTGTTTGAGAATAACAAGGTCCAGTGAATGCATCACCTGCGATTGATGGTTCAGCTGCTAACGTCTGTGTTGTTTGTTTCTCTGCTCGGATCTGAGACACCCATCTGAGTGTTAAACAGAAGGCTCAGTGTTATTCTCTGACCTTTTTAATGTTGTTTCGCGTTATCTGTAATAAGAAAACACGCGGATAGACCAGAGTTTAATGATTATTCATACTAAGAGACGAACACATAGGTTGTGATCTCATGTAAATGAACGTCTTTTGTTATGAAATAGTCACTTTTTCGCACATAGTTCACATTTAAATGATGATATTGTGAGGACTGAAATAATAATCTTCACAGTAAATCCTGTAATCAATACAGCTTCCTTAAAAAAATCCAGGCTAAAAGTTTGATACAGCGTCCTCTGAATGTTCTCTGCAGGGACTTTATCATAAACATGGGAGTGTATTAAAAACTGATAACATATCTAATTCAAGGATCTAAATATTAAACTAAGAACATCAGTTTTTCTGTCTGAAAATGTTTTGCCCTCATATAATCTAATAATTTCCCTCCACAGATATCCCTCGCTGCACTGCGCTCCCCACTGACATGAAACGTTCAGATTGATAAATGCCAGTCTGTGCGTGGAAAGGAGCGTACACCCAGTTTTCAGGTGTACGCACGTTTGATAAATGAGGGAAGATAGAGACAGAGACAAGAGAAATCCAAAACACAGAAACACTGAGAATAAACACAATAAGACCCACACATGACAAGATCCAAACAAAAACTACAAAGAAAAAAAACTATACACCAACAGGAAACACAGAAAACACCAAACAAGAATCCTGACACTGCGTCCATTTATTACACACTTACCTACAAAAACTCCAGAGACTGTGCTCATATCCACACCAGCCCAGGGGCTAGCAGTACAGCTTTGAGAATAGCACCACAGGAGAACAGTCTGCTGCCCCCTGCATGTAGGAAACTGCAGCAGTGGTTTCACATCTGTACGGGAAAAAAGTTTTGTCTGTTAGCGTGCAGCTGGCTAACAGGCCGATTCACTGATTGACTGAGCGTCCACACCCAGAACTGCAGATTTATAACTGCAGGCTCCAGCTGAACCAGATCAATCAGATCAGATACATCAAGGAGAAAGAAGAGGAGACGGAGGGAGGGAGAGCCTGAGACAGAGACTGAGATCAGCTCCCACATTAACAGACAGAAGCAAAGAAAAAACTGAATGACACATTTTATCTCAGATTGTCAGGAACACACACACACACACACACACACACACACACACACACACACACACACACACACACACACACACACACACACACACACACACACACACACACACACACACACACACACAAGTTCCTGTGGATGTTTGTATCTTTGCTCTTTGCTGTTTTTTTTGTTGTTGTAAACATGTGATAATGTGAATATGTTGGGTAGGAGGAGGTTAGCAAAGATCTTCACTCTCAGAGTGACGAGTGGTTTAACTCTGTGTTCAGAGGAAAGTTGCTCTCAGGTTTAGGAGCAGTACAGAACTTACTGGAGGCTTTGACATGAGAGCACTGAGTGATGTGACTCGACAGGATGACAGACAGGACCTGGAGACATCAGCTGGTCACGCTCACAGGCTGCAGACTGAGGAGCTGCTGCTGCTGTGGTGCTCTGGTCCCTCTAGTTGTTTGGTGCCAGGAGTGAGTTTGAAAAGAAGGGAGGAGCCTGGCTGAAATAATCAAATCTTAATGTTGAACACCTGATCTTAGAGCCTGTGACACTCATTGAGAGTATCAGGTATGAACCACCTTTCTTCATACACCTGAGGTCAGGTGAGACGTACACAACACAGTTTTTTAGAAAATATTAATGACTGATTAAATGATCTAAATTCATCTTGTGAGGGGAATTACAAGACAGGTGAACTCAGTCCAACAGCCTTGCTAGTTTCCTTGTCTCTGACTTTCACTGATGTCATCATTTGAAATCCCTAAAGGCTCCAGCAGCACATACACAACCAAGAAGTTAGGTTGAGGGATTGGATTAGCTGATGGGACACTGAGCAGACAGCTAGCAGCTTCCACCTGTCAGTCAAAGAGGCCATGCCCCCTAACCCTAAATCTGCTGTAAACAGAAAATGTGTTCATAAAGTCAGCCGTACAGTTGTCATGAAGAAAGAAATGATTGATGGTGACAAGCTGTTGTTGTACCAGATTGTGAACATGTTTATTTTTGCTGCTACGTTTCAAAGATGGCTGGTGTGTGTGTGTGTATATATAGCCACTGTGTGTTGGTTTTATCACTGTCCCAGGCCACAGGTCGTAGGTCAGGTCAGGTCAGGTTAGCCACAAAACAATGAGCTATATGGGATTCTAAGTCCTGTTAGGATCATTCTGAGTCACCCCCTTCTGGACATTTGGGAGGATCTGATTCAGATCTGTTCCATATTTGTCTCTGCAGCTTAGGATGAACTTGAACATATGACAGGAAGAGCAGAGCAGCAGAAGCAGACAGGGCTGCAGGGCTGTCTTTAGGAAAGGTCTGTGCTCAGTGCTCACTAAGCACAATCAAATCTTAGTCTGAATGTTAGATGATGGTTCCAGCTGCAGATGGTCTGTCGTCAGAGCACAGAGGAGTTCAGACTGAATTGAGGTTGCAGGTGGAGGTGTGGTTACAGATCTACTTCATTATTCTGATGCTCACACAGAGTTGATGAAGGAACTGTTACTCTGTCTTCAGTCCTTACTGTGCGCCTGACTTCATTACTTTAATGATGATGCTCATGCAGACGTGATGGTGATCTTTAAAAAGACTAAACCTAAAAGTCACTTCCACCCCCATGTCCTCATTACACTGCTACAGAAAATGTCAGTGTGTGTGTGTGTGTGTGTGTGTGTGTGTGTGTGTGTGTGTGTGTGTGTATGTGTGTGTGTGTGTGTGTGTGTGTGTGTGTGTGTGTGTGTGTGTGTGTGTGTGTGTGTGCTCTCCTTGATACCTCTGCTATGCAATGTTAGTACATGTGTTTCCAACGACAAACTGACACACACACTCTCCCATCCTTGTCTCCTCTGTTTGTTTCCTCTTTCCTTCCCTCTCAGACCCAGAAAGCCCCTCTTCTTCTTCTGCTGTGGCAGACAGCAGCACAGAGCGCCTGCTGCAGAAGAAGAATCCCTCGTCATCCAATGCTCTTTTCTGTAACCCTGCCTTCAGTTCAGGAACTCGCTCCCCTAGTACATTACCTCGAAGCTCCGCCTCCTTGTCTGCAGCAAGCAGAAGGAGCCAATCAGACATCCCAGTGAAGATAAAGGATGTGGAGAAGAAGAAGGAGGTGTTCCTGGAAGTCCTGAGGCAGAAGTATCCTCAGCACACTGCCATCATCATGGGACACCAAGTAAGAGGGAGTGTGTGTGTTTAACATACCTCATAACAGGTTTGATGATGATACACACAGGGGGGCGCTGATGAGTGTGTGTGTGTGTGTGTGTGTGTGTGTGTGTGTGTGTGTGTGTGTGTGTGTGTGTGTGTGTGTGTGTGTGTGTGTGTGTGTGTGTGTGTGTGTGTGTGTGTGTTGGGTGTAATGAAGGCTAACTGTTGTCAGACTGGTAGAGCCGGCATTATTTGTAGAGGTGGAGCTCTGTTGTAACAGCACACACAGAGACAGAGGTGCACACACACACACACTAACATACACACATACACAGACATGTGTTCAGACAGCAGGAGGGACGCTCAAGTGTTCAGAGAGGTGTGTTTTGTTTTACTCATTGTGAAACTCAAACATCCTGGAGAGAAACGCTCTGACAGAGAGTGTTGATATTTTGGGGTAGCTGTCAGATTTTTTGCCCTCACTCAGCTTAGCTTTGCTCTTTTTAGCTTAGCTCAGCTTGTCTTTGCGTTGAAGTTGGCATTGGCAGTCCACCTGCAGCCTCTCCCCCCAGGTAAGCTCGTTTAACCTGTTTGAAGACTCCTCAAACTAACTGACATTTTATTTGAATTTGCTTTATTTTAGTGTGGCTAGTTTTGTCACCAACCAGCAGTTTAACCTGTTTGTTAGCATAACTGTGCCTTCACCTCTCTGTGAGCTTGAATGAAGAGCTGCAGGCATGTGCTCACCTGCTGCTCTCCTCTACGGCCCGATGGTTGACTCCTCTGAGAGATGAAGACGCTTTGCTTTGAAACAACTGCACAAACCCACAAAAACACGAGAGGCTGAAGTGTTTTAACCCACTCCACTGTGTGGGGCAAATGCATCAGCATTAATTCAGAATAACTCAATTTCTCCAGCAGAATGAAACCAAGTGTTTCACATGATATTATGTCATATTAGAAGTCATCACAAGTCACCTCAATGAAAGACAATCTCTAGTTTCAGCAGCTCTATCAGGAAAAGGTCGGTGTTACCATGAGTTCAGCAGCACATTTCTCAGGGTTTAGTTTTCCTGAGCACATGAAGTTTGTTCAGAGGAACAAACTTCATGTTTTAACGTCCAAAAGAAGTCAAAGAGAATGAAACAGAACACCAGATCATTTCTGCCGTAGCTCTGCAGCAATGAGTGCTGCACAAGACAGTGAGTTAAAGCTCAGCTGTTAGACTGGAATTATTAAACTTTCATCTTCGTTGTTTGCAGCTGGATTACTAATGGGCGTAATGAGAAGTTCAGACGAGTTAGACGAGCAACTGTCACGTCATGAGCAATGAAGCTCTGCATCTGACAGCAGGATGACTGTATTAAAATACACCAGATGACTGGGGATCAATTTTTGTTTCTTTTTAAGCAATTTCTCTATTTTCTTTTATAATAGAGCACAAACAGAGTATAACAGAAAAGCATACGCAAGATTAAAAAAAAACAAAAACAAACCTTAGACGAAACTGAAGAAAAAAAAAAAAAAAAGTAGCAGACCTACTGACAGTCAGATTCGTTAATTTTCCAGACCTCATTTTGTGTTGAATTGCCCTCCAGTAAGTTGGAAAAATAGTCCATACTTGCCAAAACTTATCCAGTTTATTTTTTATTTTTTGAAAAGTATCTTACCCTTTCAAGAGAAGAAGAGAGAGTCACTCCTTTCAGCTCCTCAGAGACTCCACAAGTTATAGCAATACCTGGCGGAGCATTACATCCTTTGGCCTCCAGGAAACAGACAGTGAGCAGATATCTGAATGTGCAAAATCATCAGGATAAGTATTGAAAATACACAGTTTAGAGTGAAGAGAAACCTTTCTACCAGTAATTTAGCTGCACCACTCCAGCACCCTTCCCCAGAAGCAGATTATCAATGGACATTCCCACAAACATGAAAAAGAGACCTCTTGCGGACACATCATCTGATGCATCCTCTTCTATATCTATCATAACTATCCCTAAATATCCCCTTTGAGCTTCACTATTTTGTGAGGATTCTTTACTTTGTTTTACCAACAGGTTATACAGTTGAGGTACCTGTCCCTTGGACTGAAGATGTTCTAATATAGCGCCCTCTAGGGTCGATAGATGGGGAAGCTCTCAGCTGTTATTTGGCCTGGACATTATAAAACTTCCGAATTGAAGATATTTGAAGAAGTGCTTAATGGTAACCATCATTGTAAATGAATGAGTAATTGTATTTTAATCAGCAGCAGAAATCGTCGCTATCACAGTCTTTTCAAGATAAAATAAAATGGGCTGATCAAAAAGGGTTTTAGCTGGAGCAGAGCTTTCAGGTGCTAAACCCTCGATTCATTTCCTTAAGTCAGACAAACAAGAGCAGATTTATGAAGAACATCTAAGAGATAGGGGAACTGTGAGAACATTAGGCCTAAATTTGAATAAATCTTAGAACTGTGGGAACATAGACATGTTCCCCCGTACAGATACCTCTGAATGCATTGATTTAAATACACTGTGTGAACTACTCCTCTTCAGGGTTTTTATCTTGGACTCTCAGAGGTTTTCAGGGTCTTGAACTGAAGCTCTAAAAGTGAGTA